>NW_022630177.1:127405-198426 GCF_010909765.2 Amblyraja radiata
ACTTTTGGTTCCGTCTTCACTAAGGAAGACATAAATAATCTGCCGGAAATAGCAGGGGACCGCGGGTCAAAGGAGTTGGAGGAATTGAAGTGAAATCCAGGTTAGCCGGGAAGTGGTGTTGGGTAAATTAATGGATTAAAGGCCGATAAATCCCCAGGGCCAGATAGGCTGCATCCCAGAGTACTTAAGGAAGTAGCTCCAGAAATAGTGGATGCATTAGTAATAATCTTTCAAAACTCTTTAGATTCTGGAAGTAGTTCCTGAGGATTGGCGGGTAGCAAACGTAACCCCACTTTTAAGAAGGGAGGGGAGAGAGGAAAACGGGGAATTACAGGACCAGTTAGTCTAACCTCGGTAGTGGGGAAACTGCTAGAGTCAGTTATTAAAGATGGGATAGCAGCACATTTGGAAAGTGGTGAAATCATTGGACAAAGTTCAGCATGGATTTACAAAGGTAAATCATGTCTGACGAATCTTATAGAATTTTTCGAGGATGTAACTAGTAGCGTGGATAGGGGAGAACCAGTGGATGTGGTGTATCTGGACTTCCAGAAGGCTTTCGACAAGGTCCCACATAAGAGATTAGTTTACAAACTTAAAGCACACGGCATTGGGGGTTCAGTATTGATGTGGATAGAGAACTGGCTGGCAAACAGGAAGCAAAGAGTAGGAGTTAAACGGGTTCCTTTTCACAATGACAGGCAATGACTAGTGGGGTACCGCAATGGCTCAGTGCTGGGACCCCCAGCTATTTACAATATATATTAATGATCTGGATGAGGGAATTGAAGGCAATATCTCCAGGTTTGCGGATGACACGAAGCTGGGGGGCAGTGTTAGCTGTGAGGAGGATGCTACGAGACTGCAAGGTGACTTGGATAGGCTGGGTGAGTGGGCAAATGTTTGGCAGATGCAGTATAATGTGGATAAATGTGAGGTTATCCATTTTGGTGGCAAAAACAGGAAAGCAGACTATTATCTAAATGGTGGCCGACTAGGAAAAGGGGAGATGCAGCGAGACCTGGGTGTCATGTTACACCAGTCATTGAAAGTGGGCATGCAGGTGCAGCAGGCAGTGAAGAAAGCGAATGGTATGTTAGCTTTCATAGCAAAAAGGATTTGAGTATAGGAGCAGGGAGGTTCTACTGCAGTTGTACAGGGTCTGGTGAGACCACACCTGGAGTATTGCGTACAGTTTTGGTCTCCAAATCTGAGGAAGGACATTATTGCCATAGAGGGAGTGCAGAGAAGGTTCACCAGACTGATTCCTGGGATGCCAGGACTGTCTTATGAAGAAAGACTGGATAGACCTTGGTTTATACTCTCTAGAATTTAGGAGATTGAGAGGGGATCTTATAGAAACTTACAAAATTCTTAAGGGGTTGGACAGGCTAGATGCAGGAAGATTGCTCCCGATGTTGGTGAAGTCTAGGACAAGGGGTCACAGCTTAAGGATAAGGGGGAAATCCTTTAAAACCGAGATGAGAAGAAACTTTTTTCACACAGAGAGTGGTGAATCTCTGGAACTCCCTGCACAGAGGGTAGTCGAGGCCAGTTCATTGGCTATATTTAAGAGGGAGTTAGATGTGGCCCTTGTGGCTAAGGGGATCAGAGGGTATGGAGAGAAGGCAGGTACGGGATACTGAGTTGGATGATCAGCCATGATCATATTGAATGGCTGTGCAGGCTCGAAGGGCCGAATGGCCTACCCCTGCACCTAATTTCTATGTTTCTATGTCTATTGTGTACAATTTTGGCATATTGGCCTTCATAACCGTTATTAACGAGGGATAAAATTGGTCCATTAGAGAGTCAGAGTGGCCAACTATCTGCAGAGCCAAAAGAGATGGGGGAGATATTGGGGGAGATATTGAACAGTTTCTTTTCTTCGGTATTCACCAAGGAGAAGGATATTGAATTATGTGAGGTAAGGGAAACAAGTAGAGTAGATATGGAAACTATGAGGATCAAAGAAGAGGAAGTACTGACACTTTTGAGAAATATAAAGTGGATAAGTCTCCAGGTCCGGACAGGATATTCCCTAGGACATTGAGGGAAGTTAGTGTAGAAATAGCAGGGGCTATGGCAGAAATATTTCAAATGTCATTAGAAACGGGAATAGTGCCGGAGGATTGGCGTACTGCGCATGTTGTTCCATTGTTAAAAAGGGGTCTAAAGAGTAAACCTAGCAATTATAGACCTGTTAGTTTGACGTCAGTGGTGGGCAAATTAATGGAAAGAATACTTAGAGATAATATATATAAGCATCTGGATAAACAGGGTCTGATTAGGAACAGTCAACATGGATTTGTGCCTGGAAGGTCATGTTTAACTAATCTTCTTGAATTTTTTGAAGATGTTACTCGGGAAATTGATGAGGGTAAAGCAGTGGATGTTGTGTATATGGACTTCAGTAAGGCCTTTGACAAGGTTCCTCATGGAAGGTTGGTTAAGAAGGTTCAATGGTTGGGTATTAATGGTGGAGTAGCAAGATGGATTCAACAGTGGCTGAATGGGAGATGCCAGAGAGTAATGGTGGATGGTTGTTTGTCAGGTTGGAGGCCAGTGACGAGTGGGGTGCACAGGGATCTGTGTTGGGTCCACTGTTGTTTGTCATGTACATCAATGATCTGGACGATGGTGTGGTAAATTGGATTAGTAAGTATGCAGATGATACTAAGATAGGTGGGGTTGCGGGTAATGAAGTAGAGTTTCAAAGTCTACAGAGAGATTTATGCCTGTTGGAAGAGTGGGCTGAAAGATGGCAGATGGAGTTTAATGCTGATAAGTGTGAGGTGCTACATCTTGGCAGGACAAATCAAAATAGGACGTACATGGTAAATGGTAGGGAATTGAAGAATGTAGGTGAACAGAGGGATCTGGGAATAACTGTGCACAGTTCCCTGAAAGTGGAATCTCATGTAGATAGGGTGGTAAAGAAAGCTTTTTGGTGTGCTGGCCTTTATAAATCAGAGCATTGAGTATAGAAGTTGGGATGTAATGTTTAAAATTGTACAAGGCATTGGTGAGGCCAATTCTGGAGTATGGTGTACAATTTTGGTCGCCTAATTATAGGAAGGATGTCAATAAAATAGAGAGAGTACAGAGGAGATTTACTAGAATGTTGCCTGGGTTTCAGCAACTAAGTTACAGAGAAAGGTTGAACAAGTTAGGGCTTTATTCTTTGGAGCGCAGAAGGTTAAGGGGGACTTGATAGAGGTTTTTAAATGATGAGAGGGATAGACAGAGTTGACGTGGAAAAGCTTTTCCCACTGAGAGTAGGGAAGATTCAAACAAGGGGACATGACTTGAGAATTAAGGGACTGAAGTTTAGGGGTAACATGAGGGGGAACTTCTTTACTCAGAGAGTGGTAGCTGTGTGGAATGAGCTTCCAGTGAAGGTGGTGGAGGCAGGTTCGTTTTATCATTTAAAAATAAATTGGATAGTTATATGGATGGGAAAGGAATGGAGGGTTATGGTCTGAGCGCAGGTATATGGGACTAGGGGAGATTATGTGTTCGGCACGGACTAGAAGGGTCGAGATGGCCTGTTTCCGTGCTGTAATTGTTATATGGTTATATGGTTAATGATTTGGACGAGGGAATTGAATGCAACATCTCCAAGTTTGCGGATGACACGAAGCTGGGGGGCAGTGTTAGCTGCGAGGATGATGCTAGGAGCCTGCAAGGTGACTTGGATAGGCTGGGTGAGTGGGCAAATGCATGGCAGATGCAGTATAATGTGGATAAATGTGAGGTTATCCACTTTGGTGGCAAAAACAGGTAAGTAGATTATTATCTGAATGGTGGCCGATTAGGAAAAGAGGAGATGCAACGAGACCTGGGTGTCATGGTACACTCGTCATTAAAAGTAGGCATGCAGGTGCAGCAGGCAGTGAAGAAGGCGAATGGTATGTTAGCATTCATAGCAAAAGGATTTGAGTATAGGAGCAGGGAGGTTCTACTGCAGTTGTACAGGGTCTTGGTGAGACCACACCTGGAGTATTGCGTACAGTTTTGGTCTCCTAATCTGAGGAAAGACATTCTTGCCATAGAGGGAGTACAGAGAAGGTTCACCAGACTGATTCCTGGGATGTCAGGACTTTCATATGAAGAAAGACTGGATAGACACGGCTTGTACTCGCTAGAATTTAGAAGTTGAGGGGGGACCTTATAGAAACTTACAAAATTCTTACGGGGTTGGACAGGCTAGATGCAGGAAGATTGTCCCGATGTTGGGGAAGTCCAGAACAAGGGGTCACAGTTTAAGGATAAAGGGAGAAATCTTTTAGGACCGAGATGAGGAAAACATTTTTCACACAGAGAGTGGTGAATCTCTGGAATTCTCTCCCGCAGAAGGTAGTTGAGGCCAGTTCATTGGCTATATTTAAGAGGGAGTTAGATGTGGCCCTTGTGGCTAAAGGGATCAGGGGGTATGGAGAGAAGGCAGGTACAGGATACTGAGTTGGATGATCAGCCATGATCATATTGAATGGCGGTGCAGGCTTGAAGGCCGAATGGCCTACTTCCTGCACCTATCTCTTCTATGTTTCTATAACAAGAGGAGTTGAGTATAGGAGCAAAGAGGCCCTTCTGCAGTTGTAAAAACAGGGGCCCTGGTGAGACTACACCTGGATATTGTGCGCAGTTTGGCCCGTTGGCCTTCATAGCAAGAGTAGTTGAGTCAAGGAGCAGAACTCCTGCAGTTGCACAGGGCCCTGGTGAGACCACACCTGGAGTATCATATGCAGTTTAGGCCTGTTGGCCTTCATAACAAGATGGGTTGAGTACAGGAGCAAAGAGGTCCTTCTGCAGTTGTACAGGCCCTGGTGAGACCACGGCTGGAGTTTCTGTGCCCGATAATATGAGGTGGCCTCATTCTGGTAATGGAGAAGGCCCAGGACAGAAAGGGTCAGTATGGGAAGGGAAGAGGAGATAAAATGGTTTAAGGAACTTGGAGATCTAACTGGCCTCGGTGTACCAAATGTATGTATTTGACAAAATGGTTCTCAGTCTAAGTTTGGTCTTGGCGAAGAAGTAAAAGAGGCCACATCAGGGCACAGAATGCCAGTAGAGGTTAGCGAAGGTGCATGTGACACCCTCGTCTCACCTGAAGGATATGGGATTCCTGAATGGATGTGAGGAAGTATAGGGATAAGTGTTCTATTCCTCTGGTTCCTGGAGAAAGACCTGGGGAGGGAGGTGATGGTTTAGGTGGGTCATCAACATTGCTAATTTCCCATCCACAACTCCAACCGTATGGTCCTCAGTCCCAAAATCCACAAATTGGACTGGCTTGGCTAACCCATTGTTTCTCACTGCTGCACTGAACTAATCTCCAAATACCTCGAATCCATCTCTCCTAGATTCCCTCTCCGAGATCAAGCCCTCGAGTCCTGGCAACAACCTCGTAATCCTCTCTGGACTCTTTCCAGCTTAATAACATCCCTGACCAAAATTGTACACAATGCTCTAAATGTAGGCTCATTAATGTCTTGCACATCGCATTATAATATCTAACTTCTATACTCAACACCCTGACTGATGAAGCCCAATGTAACAAAAGTTTTCTTTACCACCCTAGCCACCTATGCTGGCTGCCACTTTCATGGAACCGTTTAGCTGTACTAGAAGCCCTCTGCTCTCATTTCCCAGAGCCCCCACCATTCATCCTGCCCTGGTTTAGACTTCACAATGCAAACCTCCCTCACAATTACATGCATTAAGCTTCATTAGCCATTCTTCAGCCCACTTGCCCAGCTGATCAAGATCCAGCTGTCATTTTTGATGTACTCGCTAGAATTTAGAAAATTGAGGGGGATCTTATAGAAATAACAACATTCTTAAGGGTTGGACAGGCTAGATGCAGGAAGATTGTTCCCGATGTTGGGGATGTCCAGAACATGGGGTCACTGTTTAAGGGTAAGGGGGAAATATTTTAGGACCAAGATGAGGAAAACATTTTTCACACAGAGAGTGGTGAATCTCTGGAATTCTCTGTCACAGAAAGTAGTTGAGGCCACAGTTCATTGGCTATATTTAAGAGGGAGTTAGATGTGGCCATTGTGGCTAAAGGGATCAGGGGGTATGGAGAGAAGGCAGGTACGGGATACTGAGTTGGATGATCAGCCATGATCATATTGAATGGCGGTGCAGGCCCGAAGGGCCGAATGGCCTACTCCTGCACCTATTTTCTATGTTTCTATGTTTCTATTACCACCTTCATTGAGTATGAAGCTGCTCACTTTAGTATAATCTGAAACCGTACTAATCATGCCTAGTACATTCCCATCTACTGTACAAAAGCATGATTAGTAAGTTTGCAGAAGATGCATCTCCTGTGGCTGCAGGGAAAATATCGGGAAAGGTGGGTGGGAAAGGATGAGTGAACCAAAGAGTTGCGGAGGGAGCAGTCTGGGCGGAAAGGTGTGGGGATGGGAAGTTGCAAAGTCTGGTGGAATTAAAAGCAAAGGACTAGGACAAGGGAGCTATTATCTTATTCCGTCTGTGGCCGGGGGGGGGGGGAGGGAGTGAGAACTGAATTGCAGGGTATATATGGAGGAAGTATAGGAACAGGTATTACATCTCTTGTGGTTGCAGGGGAAAATACCTGAGAGAGGATGGTTTGGGTGGGAACGAAGGAGTGTGGAGGGAGCAGTGTCTGTGGATAAGGATGGGAAGAGGTGACTGGTAGTGGTGATATAGGCGGCTGAAATGCCAGATGTGGAGCAGTGGTATGAAAGGTAAGGAGCAGGGTAACTCTATCCTTGTTCAGTTGGGGAGAGGGGAGTGAGGGTAGAACTACAGGACACGGGAGATACAGGTGAAGGATCCATATATACGTACGACAGCAGGGAGAACCATGTTTGCTAAAGAAAGAGGATGTCCTCGAGTGGAAAGCCTCATCTGAGAGCAGATGCACAGAGATGGTGAAATTGAGCGTAGAGGATGGCATCGTTGCTAGAGGCAGGGTGGGAGTGATGTATAGTCGGTGGGAGTCAGTGGTGTGTGTACAGTAGTTGATATCTGTCAATAATCTGTCCCTTGTAATGGAGACGGAGAGATCAAGACAGGGGAGAGCGATGTCAGAGATGTTCCGAGTGAATTTGAGGACGGGGTGGAGTTACTGGGAAAAGTGAATGAAATCAGCAAGTTGTGTATGGGTGCAGGAGGCAGGCAGGCAGCCCCGATGCAGTGGAGAGAGAGTGGAGAAGAAGTGTAGTTTGCAATAGGACTGTTTGATTTTACTTCGGAGTCACATGAGTGACTACGTGAAGACCCCGCCAGCACGCCATGCGCCATAGCGTCTCACGCAGTGCAACAGCGACTGGCGGGGGAACGAGCTCTCCCGCAATAGAGTTTTAAAACGGACACTTCAGGTAAAACTTATTCTGAGGTCGTTATTGCCAATCCCTTGTTGTGTTCTGTGCTTCTAGAGAACATGGACAAGGGTAGGAAACCAAAGAAGGTCGCACCCACGTCTGACTGTGATGGCCCAGGAGGGTTCCAGCAGTGGGTGGTGGGGTGGTGGGGGGGGGGGGGGCGACCGGCAGCACCTGGACCGCACTCGCTGTGGTCTACAGTCACCGACGCAATGCCTGTAGAGCCGAGCCCAACGCCGCAAGCTGCTCAGCTCGAACCACCGCAGCGGGTTGGAGGCAAGGCGAAGCAGAAGTCGGTCCGGCCAATAGACTCGGACGAGTCCGGTCAGGAAGACGCGCTGCCCGAGAGCAGCAAAGTTTATCCCGCATGGAGCGGTTGATGGAGCAGATGCTCCAGCGGGACTTGCTCCGGGAGATGGAGCAAGCCCGCCATGGTAAGTGCACGCACACCCACAAAATCAGCACGGTATACGGCGCTGTCCATCGCATCTCCTCGACAGAGGGGAGCGTTGGGGGCCAGGGCTGGGCTGGCATAGAAGAGGGGTCCGTGGCTGAAGAGACCAGCAGTGTGCAGGGGTTGCAGGACCAGGAGAGCAGCTGGGAGTGGTCAACCGGTACGTGGTAACACCACGAGCGGGACAGCCGTTGCAGTCGAAACTGGCGGCCAGTATAGACATACCTGTCATTCAACCCGCTACAGAACAGGTAGTCATTGAGGCTATGGACAGATACATGCCTCCGGAGAACTGCATCTCCTCAATGTACTTGGCCGTTAACAGACAAATCTGGGGGTACATTGGATTGGGGCATAAGAACCCCGGAGGTGAAGCTCCAGAAAATCTTAAAGCTCCTGACGTCAGCTATCACGTCCTATGCTCGCTCATTGATGGGGTCGAAATGACCGATAATCAGCAGGACACTCTGGCTCTACTGTGTAGCACACAGTATGAGATAAACAGCCTGCAGAAGGATGCCATCAGACCTGCCCTCAATCCCAAATTTGCAGGATTGTGCAAATCTGCAACTGCACAACCACAACATCTTGCTTGTTTGGGAAGGACTTGTCGAAACAAGTTAAAGCTCTGGATGAGGAGTCGAAAGCACTTGGACTCATGAGGGCAGGCCCAGGAACGAGGAAAGCCACACAACCCAGGCAGCAGCACCCCTATGCTTCCACGAGCAGAGCTCAACACCAGGGTGCTGGTGAGAGCATGGGGGCCGCACATCATCCCCGGAGGTCTTTTTTAGGCCAGGGCCTAGAGCGGACCCCATGGAAGATGCGCCAACCCCACACACCGACAGCTCGACCGACAAAGAAACAGAACCCCAGGAAATGAACACACTACCGGTAACCATGGAGGTAGGTGGGTCTTGTTCCTTACAGAACATAAAAGGTGCAGGGCCTGCAGGGGGAAGGTTACACCTGTTTTTGGAAGCATGGAGGACTATCATTCTCGATAAATATATACTACAAAGTATTCAGGGATACAAAATTGAATTCATCCAAAAAGGTATGCCACCAGTTCAACATGTACCTCACAGGGAGTTTGCACTCTCACAAAGGGAAAAATACGAGGGACATGCTGAACTGGTGAGGTGACATACAAAATCAGTCATAGAGAAAACAGAACATGACTCGTTGGAATTTGTATCAAATATTTTTACAAAAACCAAGAAAGATGGTGGGTGTCGCATTATCATGGACTTGACAACACTGAATGCTTTTGTCAGGTATATACATTTCAAAATGGAAACATTTGTTACTGCCAAACAATTAATCTCCAGAGGATACTTCATGGCATGCATCGATTTGAATGATGCATACTATTCAGTACCCATTCATAGGGATCATCGTAGATACCTAAAGTTTAACTGGATGGGACAACAATGGCAGTACTGTATAAAGCGTCGCCTAATGAGTTAACATCAGCCCCAAGACTGTTTACCAAGATATTAAAACCGGCCTTGGCAATACTAAGAAAACAAAAACATATTGCCATGGCATATCTTGATGATATTTTGATAGTGGGTAAAACCCTGCAATTAGCTAAATCAGCGGTATTAGTTACCAAGCATTTGTTTGAAACTCTGGGGTTTGTCATACATCCAGATAAATCTAAGTTGACGCCATCCACAACTATGGACTATCTGGCAATCACAATTAACTCTGTCCACATGTCTGTGCCGTTGCCAAAAGACAAAGCAGCAGAATTGGTGCAAGCCTGCAACAAATTGATAGGTACTAATCAATCATCTATTCGACAGGTGGCAAGAGTAATTGGGAAACTCGTAGCAGCATTTCCAGTTACTCAACTTGGACCTTTGCATTACCAAAACTTACAAAGGGCAAATGTGCAAGCGTTAAAACAACATGCAGGTCATTTTGATCGACCCGTGCAATTACCAGCGAAAGCAATTTCAGAGTTACAATGGTGGAAAGAAAACGTTTGGCATAGTTCCAGCCCCATCGTTATCAGTAACCCAGCAATCACGATACAAACGGATGCCAGTGCGCAGGGTTGGGGAGCAACTAACATTATATCCAGTAATGGTGGCAGATGGAACATACAAGAATCATCACTACTACAGACACTGGGTATAAATTATTTAGAAATGTTGGGTGCGTTTTATGGGCTAAAAGCTTACTGTTCAGCTATGCACCATTTGCCTGTCCGCCTATAAATTGACAACACCACAGTGGTGGCTTATATTAACCATATGGGTGGATCGATATCGTATGACGATCTGGTCAACACAATCTGGCAATGGTGTGTCGACAGACATATTTGGCTATCAGAAACTTACCTACCAGGTAAGCTCAATACATTGGCAGACACCAGGTCACAAAAATTTAATGACAACACCGAATGGATTTTGAACCCTAAAGTATTTGCTGAAATTACAAAGCGATATGGAACACCTGATATCGATCTGTTTTCATCCTGACTGAATCACCAGTTATCAACATATGTCGCTTGGGAACCAGACCCTGAGGCAGCAGCGATAGACGCTTTCTCGCTGAATTGGGGAAATTTGTTTTTCTACGCCTTCCCCCCCCCCCCCCCCTCCTGCCTCATCAGTCGGGTCCTACGCAAAATACAAATGGACTCAGCTTCAGATATTTTGGTAGTACCCGACTGGCCTACACAGCCATGGTTCCATGTGGTCCTCGACATGGTCACTGAACCACTCATGACCATTTCCAAAAGACAAGATCTGTTGGTCCATCCTGTTACGGGCGAATGTCATCTGTGCCATGACAGGATAAATCTGTTGGTTTGCAGAATTTTAAAATGCCTCTATTGGATCTGGGATTATCGGACAGGACCATGCACATGATCACTGCAGCCTATCGACAATCGGCCAAGAAGCAGTACCTCTCCAGTATACGGAAGTGGGAAACGTACTCAAGGACTGGGGTAGCATACAGAACAGCTACAATTACGAACGTCCTGGAGTTCCTATCCAGCCTTCACCTCGTATAGCACAATTAACATTGCCAGGAGTGCTCTGTCAGCCTATCTATGGCAGGCACCAGGACAGCAGTCCATAGGATCACACCTGCTGGTGGCCAAGCTAATGAGGGGGTATTTATAATACCAATCCCCCTAGACCAAGGTACACCCAAATCTGGGACGTCAGTGTCGTCCTGTCATTACTAAGGGGTTGGTCACCAGCCTGATCCCTGTCTCTGGAACAGCTCACCCTTAAAACTGTTATGTTGATGGCATCAGTCTCAGCCCAAAGGGTCCCGTCCCTATACTATCTGGACTGGAGCCTTTGGGCTGGACAATATGGTAACATCATCTGACCAGATAACATTCAGAATCTTGGAGCTGGTCATGCAGAACAGACCGGGAACTTCGGGACTGACGATGGAATTCCGGGCGTACCCACCTGACCCCCGTTTGTGTGTCATATCACATCTACTGCTATATCTTAGCTCAACTAAAGCCTTAAGAAGGAGCGAAATGGCACTATGGATTAGCTTCAAACAGCCACATGGTCGGGTGTCAGTACAAACCATCTCAAGATGGCTCAGACAGGTTCCGGGAACTGCTGGGGTGGATACTGACGTTTTTAAATCTCACTCCACTAGGGCAGCAGCAACATCGGCGGCCAGAAATATGGAGGTACCATTGGACCATATTCTGGAAACAGCAGGATGGTCTACGGAAAGGACTTGCCAAATATTTTATAACAAGCCGATTGCCAAACCTGCAGTGTTTGCAGAAAGAATTTTAAGTTCTACAAATATATAATTTAGCCCGGGGGAGCATTATTTTCTTTGTTTTAAAAAATAAATAAATATTGTTATTGTTTTTTAAAAATTGATTCATGTTTAATTACGATACCATACTTCCTCCCTTGGATGACTTCGGCAGTGAGTGAAGCATGGACTGTTACACGGCTTGAAATCACAGAGCTTTAAAATCTTCACGTAGTCACTCACGTGACTCCGAAGTAAAATAGTAAGATTAAACGAGAATTTACCAGTTTGAAGTTTGATCTTTATTTTATGAGGAGTTACGATGAGGGATTACGTGCCCTCCGCTCCCGCCCTCAATTATAAAGGTCAACTGGTATCCTAGTTCTTCTTATCTTACTATGTTTATTTCAATTATTATTTCTGTGATTCCACACCGCTGCTTTGAAGAAAAAGCGCATGCGTGCTGGCAGGGTCTTCACTTAATCCCTCATCATAACTCCTCATAAAATAAAGATCAAACTTCAAACTGGTAAGTTCTCGTTTAATCATACCATTATAACCAATGAAAAGAAATGCATTGCTGGGACCAAGGAGCTGCCCATGGTTACACCTTTAACTTGAAGAAAGTAAAAGGAGTCAAAAGGAAAGATGTTGAGAGTGAGGACAAGATCCACCAGGTGGAGGAGAGTGTTAACAGATGGGAACTGAATGGGTCTCTGGAGGAGGAACGCGAGGGCTCCAAGACCTTCCCAGTGAGGAATAGAATTATAAAGGGACTGAAGGTCCATGGTGATGATGAGGGAATGGGGGCCTAGGATTTGAAAGTTATTGATGTGTGGAAGAGTGTGAGAGGTATCTCAGATGTAGGTCAGAAGGGAGGGGGCAGGGGAGGGGGGGGGGGGGATTTGGGAAGGAGATAGTAAGGAGCAGTACAGGGCTGAGGAAATACAAGGTTGGAATCTGTACAGGGGAGATTGCCCGAGGCAATGACACCCAAATCACCTCTTCCTCCAAGGTAGTTTCTCCTGCGACCGCAGGTGGTGCTATACCCCTCACTCACGTCCATCCAGGGACTCTGGATGCCCTTCCACTGCAGATTATATTATAATCCAGTTCCACATCTATATTACTAAAACTCTGATCTTGACCGCTTTTGGCCCACTGTGCTGCGATTTCCGACAGAACGCCGTCACCTACGGCCGTCATTTTTGGCCACCTCGTTCAGAGCCGCACGTCTGCCTTACGGGTGTGGAGGATTTTTCCGCATCGATGACAAATCAGAGAGATATTAATGTTTTTTTTTTAAATCACCATTCTCTCTGCTGCCCCTGCTGGAGGGAGGGGGAGGAACTATAAAACCAGGAAGTGGTGTGCCACACTCGGTCTCTGCAAGATGGATGAAGCCAATGGTCACGTCTCTCTGAGCTCTGAATATCACTGAACAAATATCTACACAACTGTGTGTCCCCTTAATGTGGTTTGAAAATGAAAATTTTGTTTGTTTGAAGTAAAAAGGCACTGCATGCAAATAGTTGTTTGGGTGCTTTGGCTTGAAGTTGAAAGGCATTACTTACTGCAAATGGTAGCTTGGGTGCTTTGGCTTGAAGTTGAGAGGCACTACCTATTGCAAATGGTGGCTTGGGTGCTTTGACTTAGTTAAAAGGCACTTACTTCCTGTTTGCACTGTATGTTGATTTTAGATATAACACTACGACTTACGGCTGTGATTTTTGGCCATCTTACTCAGTCCCTATCCGCCGGGCAGGTGCAGAGAATTCTTCCCATCAATTAAAAATAAAAGTGTTATTAGTGTTTTAAAAATGTTGAGAATATCTCTCCTGTCAATCACGCCCTGAAAGCCACACCTTTTCAGGTGGGAGGGGGAGGGGTTATAAAACCCGGAAGTGTAG
This sequence comes from Amblyraja radiata, assembly GCF_010909765.2. Lineage (NCBI taxonomy): Eukaryota > Metazoa > Chordata > Chondrichthyes > Rajiformes > Rajidae > Amblyraja > Amblyraja radiata. The sequence continues at coordinate 140,908 of NW_022630177.1, forward strand.
GTGTGGCTCAGTTGCTGCATGATGGGGGAGGGAGAGGTCACAACTCTGTCTGAGCAGTGAATCAACTGAACACACTGAATGTCTACTGAGCTGTGACTTTGGTGTTTTGTGTGGTTTTATGGTGGTTTCACCCTGCATGAAATGGTATGAAGGTCGACCAAAACTCATATGGAGGTGAACATTGCAGATAGATTTGGAAGCCCGGGACACAAACCTATCGAGGGTGGAAGATGGTGCACATGACCGAATAGAATGGCCAAAGCTTGCTGACCAATTAACTCAACAGTGTGGGAGGAACTAAGTCTAAGTCAAAGTCCAGCACCTACGTCTTCAGGTGCAAACTTTCAAATTCTCAAAACACCACAGAGTTATGATTCAAACAGCATCCTCGTAACAACCTGAACTCTGATTAGAACAGGAGTCATGGGGTATGGGGAGAAGGTAGGAAAATGGGATTAGGAGGCAGAGATCAGTCATGATTGGAAAATAAGAAGGTACAGCATCTATGGAGCGAAGGAAATAGGTGACGTTTCGGGCCGAAACCCTTCTTCAGACTGTTCGCTCCATAGATGCTGCTGCACCCGCTGAGTTTCTCCAGCATTTTTGTGTACCTTCGATCTTCTAGCATCTGCAGTTCCTTCTTGAACAACATGATTGGAAAATAAATCCCCAATATACTGAACCCAAATTCCTATCCTGGAAATTAATTGTCTGTCTGTCTGTCTGTCTGTCTGTCTGTCTGTCTGTCAAAGGCAGGTGTGTTCCACCAAGACTGACAGATGTTGGACATAGAAAGTATTCAATGGATACACGTAATGATCCACTGTACATTGTGCAGCAATCATCGTTTTGTTTCACATTGATAGCACCTGTTTTTCTTTAACATATCCATTTACTGGCAGAACCCTGTACTAATTATCAAATTTATAAGCAATCACTTCTCAACCATATTTTTCACAAACAGACATTGGAACTCTGTAGTTAAATGCAGCAAACATAGAAATGAATTGCTATCAAACCCAAGAACACAATGTATTAAATTAAATCTGAGCTAGATATGACACTTCTCCTCGCAAACCCACCCCCCCCCACACCCCTCTCTCTTCCTCTTGCCCCACAAGGAATGGGCGCCCACAATCCCACACCACCCCTCCCCCAATGATCACAATGAATGGCGGTGCTGGTTTGAAGGGCCGAATGGCCTACACCTGCACTGTTCACAAAACAAAAACAAAACACAACCCAGAGCAGTAAACAGGAGCCGGCCCTTTGGCCAGCATGTCTATGCCCAATATAAACTAATTTCTACCTGCACTCCATCCTGATCCAGGTGCCCACCAGCCCAGTTAAGGTCAGCAGCTTGCTCCACTCACTGAAGAACAAAATCAAAACTTCGCCCACAACAATAGGAGAGAGAGGGGGGAGAGTGTGGGGACGGAGATAGGAGCGATGGAGAGAGAGAGAGAGTGGGGAGGGAGAGAGATGTATTGAGTAGAGAGTGAGAGGGTAGAGAGACAGAAGGGGAGAGACAGAGGGCAGAGATATAGAAGGTAGAGAGAGAAGGGAGCGAGAGACAGAGAGGTGGGAGTTGAGGAGAGAGAGAGTTCGGGAGACAGAGAGAGAGAGAGGAGACAGTCCGGGGGAGGGGGGGAGACTGGGAAAAGGGGATGAAGTGAGTAGTGGGGGGAAGCAGGGAGCAAAGGGAGGGATTCAAGGGGAGTGGGTTTGGTGCCGAGGGGGATGAATGGGGGGGCAGGGAACTGGGGGGGAGAGAGTGAAGTGAGTCATGGAAGGTGGTAGGGAGCCTGGTGGGGGTTCACACTGTTTGGGGGTGGGGAGGAGGGGGGAGGGAGCAAAGGGGGGTAACGAGCAGGAGGCAGCAGGGGTAAGGGGCAGGGAGCCACAGGGAGGAGGTCACGTTGTTTGGGGGTTGGGAGGGTGTTGCAGTTTAGGAAGTCAAACCAGGGCAGGATCTTCACTGTGAATGGAGGGGCGCTGGGGCAATAGACAAGAGACAATAGGTGTAGGTATAGGCCATTCAGCCCTTTGAGCCAGCACCGCCATTCAATGTGATCATGGCTGATCATCCCCATTCAGTTTCTGCCTTCTCCCCATATCTTTTGACTCCACGATCTTTAAGAGCCCTATCTAGCTCTCTCTTGAAAGTGTCCACAGAACCGGCCTCCGAGGCAGAGAATTCCACAGACTCACAACTCTGTGAGAAAAAGTGTTTCCATGTCTCTGTTATAAATGGCTTACCCCTTATTCTTAAATTGTGTGGCCCCCGGTTCTGGATTCCCCCAACATCGGGAACATGTTTCCTGCCTCTAGCGTATCCAAACCCTTAACAATCTTATATGGTTCAATAGGATCCCATCTCATGCTTCTAAACTCCAGAGTGTACAAGCCCAGCCGCTCCATTCTATCAGCATATGACAGTTCCCCACATCCCGGGAATTTACCTGGTGAACCTACGCTGCTCTCCCTCAATAACAAGAATGTCTTTCCTCAAATTAGGGGACCAAAACTGCACACAATACTCCAGGTGTGGTCTCATTAGGACTCTGAACTCTGAGCCTTGCGGAATGTGTAGAGCCGAGGGATCTAGGAGTGCGTGTAAGAGCTGGGCCGAAGGGCCTCTTTCCAACACTTTATCACTCCATGACTTTATGACAAAGTGCTTGAGTAACTCAGCAGGTCAGGCAGCATCTGTGGAGAAGATAGACACAAACTGCTGGAGTAACTCAGCAGGTCAGGCAGCATCTGTGGAGAGAGGATTGGGTGAAATTTTGGGTCGACACCCTTCTTTGGTTTAGTTCAGTTTAGAGATGCAGCGCGGAAACAACAGGTCTTTCGGCCCACGGAGTCCGCGCTGACCAGCGATCAGCCCGTACACTAGCACTATCCTACGCACATTGGGGACAATTATTAATTTACAACTGTACTGCTGCGCCAGTGTGCAGCGCAGAATTATATAACGGTTTCCTCCACCATAAACGCACTCAATATGTGCTAGGAATGTCCAGTTTGCCAGGTTGTTGACCCTCTGTGTTCCCCTCCTGCAGTGTTTAGGAGCCGTTGCTGTGGACGGAGAGACGGGAACATGAGCGGCCATTGAGGGCGGCCAGGGTGCCGGTGTGCCCCCATCTGCTCGGTGTGCGGGCCGGGCTTCAAGGGCTGATCTTCGATGGAGGACCACATGACGCGGCACAACAAGGAGAAGCGTTATGAGTGTGACGTATGTGGCAAGGCCTGGCAGAGCCCGAGCAAGCTGGAGGCCCACCGGCGGGAGCACAGGGTAGAACGCCCCTTCAACTACATAGAGTGCGGCAAGAGCTTCAAGAGGGCGGATGTGCTGAAGGCCCACCAGCGGGTGCACACGGGTGAGAAGCCCTATTGCTGCTCCACATGCGGCGAGAGCTTTACCCAGTTTCCGGGGCTGCGGGAGCACCAGCCGGTGCACAGCAGTGAGCGGCCCTTCACCTGCTCCGACTTGCTGAGGCACCAGCACACCCACACCGGCGAGCGTCCCTACACCTGCGCCCAGTGCTGCAAGGGCTTCACCCAGTCTAGTCACCTGCTGTTGCACCAGCGCATTCACACCGGGGAGCGCCCCTTCACCTGTGCCCAGTGCGGCAAGGGCTTCACCCGCTCTGACCGCCTGCTGGAGCACCAGCGCACCCACACCGGCGAGCGTCCTTACACCTGCGCCCAGTGCGGCAAGGGCTTCACCCGCTCTGACCGCCTGCTGGAGCACCAGCGCACCCACACCGGCGAGCGTCCTTACACCTGCGCCAAGTGCGGCAAGAGCTTCACCCAGTCCAGCAGCCTGCTAGTGCACCAGCGCACCCACACCGGCGAGCGTCCCTACACCTGCGCCCAGTGCGGCAAGGGCTTCACCCAGTCCGGCACCCTGCTGGAGCACCAGCGCACCCACACTGGCGAGCGCCCCTACACCTGCTCCCAGTGCGGCAAGGGCTTCACCCGCTCCTCCAAGTTGCTGTCCCACCAGCGGGTTCACGCCGGCGACCGTCCCGTCCCCAGCCCGGTGTGTGGAGAGCGCTTTGCCATGGCCTCCCACGCCCTGTCTCACCAGCGCGTGCACACCAGTGACCAACCCTACGACTGCCCGTACTGTGGTGAGCAGTTTGACAGTTCACGGGGATTGCGGCAGTGAGCCGGTGAGCAGCTGCTCCCACTGTGACAAGAGAGCATGTGGGCTGCGGGAGCACCAGCGGATACACACCGGAGTGAGACCCTTTGTGTGCGCTGATTGTGGCAAGGGTTTCACCCACATGTCCAGCCTGTGGCAGCACCGGCGTACCCACAGCAGTGAGCGTCCCTTCCCCTGCCCATCCTGTGGTAAGGGCTTCACCCGCCTTGACCACCTTCTGGAGGACCGGCGAGTCCACACACCAGGCCAGCGCCCCTTCACCTGCCCGCTGTGTGGCAAGGCCTTTGCCCGCTACTCCAGCATGCTGGCACACCGCCACATGGATAGATAGGCGCTGTTTAGGTAAACACAAAATGCTGGAAGGAATGGGTAACATTTTGGCTCGTGTCTTCAGTCACACATACATTCTCTCCAGAGATGCTGCCTGTCCCGCTGAGTTACTCCAGCACTTTGTGTCCCTATTTGTAAACCAGCATCCGCAGTTCCTTGTTTTTAAACCATTCTGGTTAACCATCTCTGCACCGTCCCCAAAGCCTCCACATCAGTCCTGTAATCGAGTGACCAGAACTGTATGCAATACTCCAAATGCTACCTGACAAATGTCTCTTAGAGCTGCACATTTCCATTCCACTCTCCCCCTCACTCGTTCACAAATTCTCTCCACTCCACCCTCTCGTGCCCACCTCCTCTCTTTCCAACACTCCCTCTCTCGCTCCCTCTCTCATACACTCCCTCTCTCTGTCCCTCTCTCACACTCCCTATCTCTCTCTTGCTCTCTCTCACACATTCCCTCTCTCTCTCTCTCTCTCTCTCTCTCTCTCTCTCTCTCTCTCTCTCTCTCTCTCTCTCTCTCTCTCTCTCTCTCTCTCTCTCTCTCTCTCTCTCTCTCTCTCTCACATACACTCCCTCTCTCTTGCTCTCTCTCACACACTCCCTCTGTCTCTTGCTCTCTCTCTCTTCCACGCACTCTCACTCACACACACACACACACTCTCAGGCACACACACCAAACACCTCAGCTCGGTCCACAATAACCAACCTGATCTCCCGGTGGCTCAGCACTTCAACTACCCCTCCCATTCCGAATCCGACTTTTCTATCCTGGGCCTCCTCCATGGCCAGAGTGAGGACCACCGTATATTGGAGAACCAGTACCTCATATTTCGCTTGGGCAGTTTGCACCCCAGCGGTATGAACATTGACTTCTCAAATTTAAGGTAGTCCCTACCTTCTCCCCTTCCCATCTCTCCCTCAGCCCACTGGCTCCACCTCTTCCTTTCTTCTTCCCGCCTCCCCCAACCTCACATCAGTCTGAAGAAGGGTTTTGACCGGAAACATTGCCTATTTCCTTTGCTCCATAGATGCTGCCTCACCTGCTGAGTTTCTCCATCATTTTTGTCTCTCTTCAATTTTCCAGCTCTGCAGTTTCTTCTAAGGCATTTGAAAGTGTTTTTTTAAAGAAAGTTTTGACGCATTTTTGCCTTACGTAACAAATAAAGCAGGTTTATCCTGACCTCACTGAAAGAATTTAATTTGGTTCATAAATTAAAAATGGAGATTTGCTGAAAAACAGAAAGCAGTCAAATTTAAAAGATAATTTTCCCAGCAATATAAATTCTGGAAAAATCTTAGAAGCTTGATTTATACTTATCACCAAAACAATGTATTAACAATGTATTAATATAGAGATGTATTGTCTGGGCACAGTACCATATTAGATATCTGTCTGAACTGCCTGTCCCAGCTAAGGACAAGGTAGTGTCTTTCATCCAAGTCTTACAAGCTTGTTTTAGTTCACAGACGGATGCCCATTCTGGAACCAAGATGGAAGTCATTTGAAAACAAAATTGAGTTAGTTGTCCTTCCGGAATGGGCAGCTGTACTGAAGCTGTGCCTAGATTTGAGAATAAGGCCGACATAGGTTACGGATCTTTCACTCAGATTTAGAAGGTGTGTTTTATTGATAAGAACATGTATAATGACTCTAACTTTCCTTTGTTCTTTGAGTGGAGCCCGAGAAGCACTGACCAACGTGTGTGCTCTTTGTAGATCTCCCCAGCCACTCCCGTCTGGCAAATTGATTAAAAGATTGCTTTAACAAGTTTGTTGCTGTCTGCTTTCTTTAAGAGATGAACTTTGACAACTGCGCTCTTTGGAATTTTTCAGAATTCAGGTTGGACTATTAATAATGAAAGAAAATGCCAACCATCTCCAGAAATGATCAGAAATTATTCTCGCCTCCATGCATATCTGTAGCCGGAGGGCAGTCAGCCACCTCCCCACTATTTCAAAGATAGTCCTGCACTCGGCGATGTTTCATTTCCTATAAGGGTCGTTCCTCTGAGGAATTTCAATAGCAACATGCCCACTCTTGCCTTTATGAAGAGACTGACGATTTTTACAGCAGTTATGATGGACAAATAATGGATTAGTTGTACAAAAGAAAGTCTTGACGCATTTGTGCCTTACGTAACAAATAAAGCAAGTTTTTCCTGACCTCACTGTGTTCTTCGGAATTCTTCAGAATTCATGTTGTGCTATCAATAATGAAATTGATTAGTAGGACTGGATGTTACAATCCCTAATGTTTTTCACTACAATTGACATTTGATATTCTTGGGGATGACCACTAGGTGATCTTGCTACCAATCAGACACATCTTCAGTTGTGTACCTCAACGTCACTGGGTGTTTCGGCCTTTTATAACAAGACACCCTCAGTCGAGGCAGGCCCACCGCAGGGTGATCAGACCTGGGTGTGTGTCTTATCGTTAGCCTCTAGATGGTCACGTGGCAGCCCAGACAGCATATTTTCTCTTCAGCCACAGCCAGTGACGGCTCCAAGAAAATGCCAACCATCCAGAAATGATAAGAAATTATTCTCGCCTCCATTCATACCTGTAACTGTAGGGCAGTCGCACACCTCCCCACTACTTCAAAGATAGTTCCTGCACTTGGCAATATCGTTTGGTGTTTAGCGGCTGTAACGCGATGGCGGGGCTACAGACAGCCCGGCACCCGGGTGAATCACCCCATGTGGGGGTCCGGGGAATGGATCACCCCATGTGGGGGGGGGAGGGGGGTTGAATCACCCCGGTGTGTGGGTCGGGGGGTGGGATGAATCATCCTGACCGGTGCAGCGCGGTCAGTGACTCTGGGTGTCTGGAGGGACCAAACTGTCTCCAACTCTGCTGCAGCTGACGGGAGCCGCGGCCCCGCTCCACCCGGCCCCGTGTGTGTGTGCGCTGCCGACCCACAGCCCATGACAGTGCGGTGGGAGCCAGGCCAGCTTGGGGGAGTAAGGGGAATGGGAGGTAGCCAACTTGTGGGAGTAAGGGGAATGGTAGGTAGCCAACTTGTGGGAGTTAGGGGCGAGGGTCGGTAGCCAACTTGGGGGAGTAAGGGAAATGGGAGGTAGCCAACTTGGGGGAGTAAGGGGAATGGGAGGTAGCTAATTTGGGGGAGTAAGGGGAATGGGAGTAAAGGTATGGGGCGATTGCCAACATGGGGAGTAAGGGGATGGGAGGTAGCCAGCTTGGAGGAGTAATGGGAATGGAAGGTAGCCAGCTTGGAGGATTAACGAATGGGGAGTACTCATCTAGGGGGGTACCGGATGGGATGTAGCCTGCTTGGGGGAGAAGGTATGGAGGTGGCCAGTCTGGGGGAAATGAGAGATGGGAGGTAGCCAGCTTGGAGGAGTAAGGGATGGGAGGTAGCCAGCTTGGTGGAGTAAGTTTGTTATTCTGCACATCGATCATGAGGCGATGACATCGCCCGTTCACACGCAGCCGCCAGAGCAAACAGTGTACATAAAGTGATGACAAACGCAATAAATGCAATATCCAGTGCAGAACTGTGCAAGATTGTGTTGCAGAAAGCCCGGGGTAGCACGGACAAGAGGTGCTGAAGGACCCGTCTCCGGGCAGAGCGACCACCGACGCTGTTCGTGTGGAGTTTGCTCGCTTCCCCCTCCGTGGTGGACCGGATGCGGGTCGGAGCAGGGGAGACGAGCTCAGCCTTCCAAGCCTCAATCCAAGCTCAGCCTTCCTCCCGCGCATCCTAGCCCCGACGGGCCCAGTGCTGCCGCCTTCCTCCCCGGACAACAACTGAGGGGGAAAACACAGAAGAAACCTCTTCCAACCCCCCAAATCCCTCAGTTGCTCTGCCCTGTCCTGTATTTGAAATCAAGCCGTCACAATTGTGCACGATCAGTCAGCATTATCCTTTTTTAATTATATACTGGACTAAGTAGGACACGTTGTGTCCCATCCCCGCAACACGTGGTTGTGGTGTCACACACACACAGACAGTGGGCAGAGAGTGGGGGGAGAGGGACGTGGAGAGATGGGGGAGGGAGGGTGAGATAGGAGCGGGGAGGAGGGGGGGAGAGGGGAGGTAGCGGAGAGTGGGGGAGAGAGAGGGAGAGGATGGGGTGGCAGGGGGGGGAGTGAGTGGGAGGGGAGGGACGTGGGGAGAAGGGGGAGGTAAGGATAGCGAGGAGAGGAGGAAGGGGGAGAAGAGGAGATGGGGTAAGAGGAGATGGGGTGAGATGAGGAGGGGGAGAGGAGAAGGGGGAGAGAGAGGGGAGAGGAGGGAGAGGAGGAGGGAGCGGGGATCAGTGGGCGGCGGGAGGCAGCGTGGAGCGGCGGGGGGAGCGGGTTTCATCCAAAAGACTGCGAGTTGGACGTGGTGTGTGTGACGTCACTCGCAGTGCGTGGAACACAGCGCAGATCGCGCGCAGCAGATCCATTGTGACGTCATCAGCGAGACCATTTTGTTTATTTTCAATTTTTTTCGGATTTGTGAACATTTTCATAAATAACTCGGGAAATAAAGCACATTTTTCTGATAAGGCTGTTTTGGACCAGGAGGAAAATCTCGACCGGAATATGTAAAATTGTTACTGTTAGCACATTGTTTTGTTCACGAAGTTTTAATTACACACAAACATCACACACAAATAAATACACATCCAAGATTAGAATTTTATAATTATAGAAATATAGACAAAAGCTTAAAAAGTTAAGTAGGAATTTATTGTCACATGCACCAATTAAGGTCCAGTGATATTTGAGTTACCATACAGCCATACTAAGTAAAAAGCACCAAGACACACAGCCACATAAAATAAAATTTAACATAAACAACCACCACAGCGGAATCTACATTCCTCACTGTGATGGAAGGTAATAAAGTTCAATCATCTTCCCCTTTTGTTCACCCGTGATCGGGGCTGTTGAACCCTCCGCAGTTGCCGCTCACTGCCGACACACTACATAAAAGTCCTTTTAAACTTCCATGATCCAAAGACATCCTCATGCAGAAGGCCTATGTTTGGACAGCTATCCAGCCAGAAGACTCGAAAGCATTGCGGGATTTTGCGATATTTCTTTGAAGTATGAAAGAAATGACCACCCTCTTAGAACACATGCAAGAAATTAATGTTGTTAGCATTATGAAAATGTTCACTCTAAAACTGCCCTATAGAAAAGATAAAGCTGGTCTATTAGAGGAAAATGAGAATGGAGAGGCCATGCTTCCTGATCTGGGGAACGTCATAGAACAGGAAGTACGGTTCATGTCAAATTTACGCTATAAAAGTATTCAAGATCCTAAACCAATCGCAACTGTCAAAGGTTCTACCTTTACTAAAACAAAAGGAAGATCAGGACGTAAGGGAAGTAGTTTTGATTCCGCTGTAAATACCTGCAGAAACAAGAGGCCAAAAGGAAGAAGATACATCTACTGTTAAGCCAAGATGGTTCTGCTTGTCATCCAGCAAGAAGAAGACAGAGGAATTACAAAGAGATGGCCCACGAGGGAAGGGAAGGGGGGCTGTCGATGACTGGTCAGCTCGCACCTTGCATCCCATCCCAAGAATGGACACTGCATTCTTGACAGGGCCAAGGAGAGCTTGTAATAGGAACACTTCTCCATCCGTTTCCCACCACGGATGGCTGACCTGCTGAGTTCTACCGGCACTTTGGAGGGGAATGGACAAGTGACGTGTCGGGTCTGGACCCTTCTTTGGACTGATGGAGTCGGGGGATAAAGCTGGAAAAAAGAGATGTGGTTGGGACAGACTCCAGGACTTGATTGGGAGGGGGCAGTCTACTTAATTTGGAGAATTCAATGTTCATGTCATTGGGCTGTAAGCTATGAGGTGCTGTTCCTCCAGTTTGCGTGTCACCTCACTCTGGCAATGGAGGAGGCCCAGGACAGAAAGTTCTTGTCTTGGAGGACCGAGCGCACGTGTAGGCTGCAATGCACGCCTAGTCCAGATACATTAGACATTAGACAAGAGACAATAAGTGCAGGAGTAGGCCATTCGGGCCAGCACCGCCATTCAATGTGATCATGGCTGATCATCCCCAATCTGTACCCCGTTCCTGCTTTATCCACATATCCCCTGACTCAGCTATCTTTAAGAGCCCTATATAGCTCTCTCTTGAAGGTAACCAGAGAACCGCCCTCCACCTAAGGCTGAAAATTCCGCAGACTCACAACTTTCCGAGTGAAAACATTTGTTTTTTCATCTCCGTTCAAAATGGCTTATCCCTTATTCTTAAACTGTGGCACCTGTTTCTGGACTCCCCCCAACATTGGGAACATATTTGCTGCCTCGAGCATGTCCAAACCCTTAATCTATCTATCTATCTATCTATCTATCTATCTATCTATCTATCTATCTATCTATCTATCTATCTATCTATCTATCTATCTATCTATCTATCTATCTATCTATCTATCTATCTATCTATCTATCTATCTATCTATCTATCTATCTATCTATCTATCTATCTATCTATCTATCTATCTATCTATCTATCTATCTTACTAAAACTCTGATCTTGACCGCTTTTCCCGATCTGTGCTGCGATTTCCGAGAACGCCGCGACCTACGGCCGTCATTTTTGGCCACCTCCCTCAGAGCCCCACTCTGCCGCAGGTGTGCCGAGGAATTTTCCCCTCGATGAAATATGACCGAAATATTAATGTTTTTACATAATTCCTCATTCTCTCTGCTGCCCCCACGGCGGCAGGGGAGAGAGGGATTATAAAACCCTGAAGCGTCCCGCTTCAATCACTTTCTTCCCGACCACGAACTGAAAGGGTCACGGCGCTCTGAGCTGCAGCGCTGCTCTGAGGTGAGTGCTTTTTCAGCCAATTGATATGTATGTTATTCACCATGCTCTGAAGTTTCTTGGCATTTTGTTGGAAAGAGTTTGTATATTTGTCTATCTATATTGTGTTTGAACTGTGAATTGAAAATAAAAAGGATTTGTATATATGTCTATCTATATTGTGTTTGAACTGTGAATTGAAAATAAAAACCATTTGTTATTGTTATAAAGCGTTTTACAAATTTGTCTATCTATATTGTGTTTGAAATGTGAATTGAAAATAAAAAGCATTTGCAAATTTGTCTATCTATATTGTATTTGAAATGTGAATTGAACATGAAATGCATTTGTATATTTGTCTATCTACATTGTCTTTTGAAATGTGAATTGAAAATAAAAAACGTTTGTAAATGTGTCTATCTACATTGTATTTGAAATGTGAATTGAAAATAAAAACCATTTGTTATTGTTATAAAGCATTTTGCAATTTTGTTTGTCTTGGGTTTTAAAATGGTTGCACCGGTTTTCAGGTAACTAAAGCATGATGTCTATTGTGTTTGAAATGGTGATGTAAATTGAAATGCATTTGTTGCAACGTTTTCAGGCGAGTAATGCACGAATGAAGCTTTTTATTTCGACCAGAACTGTGTTTAAATTTAAAATTGGCGCTCATTTTGTGATTTTGGCGGTTACAATATGGCGGCGATGACGTAATTTCCGGCGGTCGATAAGCCGACGGCGATGACGTCATTTCCGGTCGGAGGCAAAATGGCGCTGAAGACGGAGTGCACGAGGTGTTGAATAATTCTACAGAACTGGTAAGTGTTTGTTTGTTTGCTGTAATTGTGTTTCAGGATTGTGTTTCAGCCAAAGCTGAATTGTGTTTCAGCCAAAGCTGCATTGTGTTTCAGCAAAAGCTGCATTGTGTTGCAGCATTGTGTTTCAGCCACAGACTACAACACGATTTGAAGTTTCGTTCAAATATTCGGCTGCTTTCTCTATGGTAAGTCTGTGTTTGTTGGACGTTATTTAAAAGCAGCATTTTGTTTCACCAAAAGACTCTACAGCAGGATTTGTATATTCGTTTTGCACAATGTATTTTAGTGTGTGTGAATGTATGTGTGTGTGTGAATATATATATATATGTGTGTGTGTGTGTGTGTGTGTGTGAATGTATATATGTGTGTGTGTGAATATGTGTGTGTGTGTGTGTGTGCATATATATATATGTGTGTGTGTGTGTGTTTGAATATATATGTGTGTGTGTGTGAATATTTATATATGTGTGAATATGTGTCTGTGTGAATATATATAACCATATAACACCATATAACAATTACAGCACGGAAACAGGCCATCTCGACCCCTCTAGTCCGTGCCGAACACAAAATCTCCCCTAGTCCCATATACCTGCGCTCAGACCATAACCCTCCATTCCTTTCCCATCCATATAACTATCCAATTTATTTTTAAATGATAAAAACGAACCTGCCTCCACCACCTTCACTGGAAGCTCATTCCACACAGCTACCACTCTCTGAGTAAAGAAGTTCCCCCTCATGTTACCCCTAAACTTCAGTCCCTTAATTCTCAAGTCATGTCCCCTTGTTTGAATCTTCCCTACTCTCAGTGGGAAAAGCTTTTCCACGTCAACTCTGTCTATCCCTCTCATCGTTTTAAAAACCTCTATCAAGTCCCCCCTTAACCTTCTGCGCTCCAAAGAATAAAGCCCTAACTTGTTCAACCTTTCTCTGTAACTTAGTTGCTGAAACCCAGGCAACATTCTAGTAAATCTCCTCTGTACTCTCTCTATTTTGTTGACATCCTTCCTATAATTAGGCGACCAAAATTGTACACCATACTCCAGAATTGGCCTCACCAATGCCTTGTACAATTTTAACATTACATCCCAACTTCTATACTCAATGCTCTGATTTATAAAGGCCAGCACACCAAAAGCTTTCTTTACCACCCTATCTACATGACATTCCACTTTCATGGAACTGTGCACAGTTATTCCCAGATCCCTCTGTTCACCTACATTCTTCAATTCCCTACCATTTACCATGTACGTCCTATTTTGATTTGTCCTGCCAAGATGTAGCACCTCACACTTATCAGCATTAAACTCCATCTGCCATCTTTCAGCCCACTCTTCCAACTGGCATAAATCTCTCTGTAGACTTTGAAACTCTACTTCATTACCCGCAACCCCACCTATCTTAGTATCATCTGCATACTTACTAATCCAATTTACCACACCATCGTCCAGATCATTGATGTACATGACAAACAACAGTGGACCCAACACAGATCCCTGTGGCACCCCACGCGTCACTGGCCTCCAACCTGACAAACAACCATCCACCATTACTCTCTGGCATCTCCCATTCAGCCACTGTTGAATCCATCTTGCTACTCCACCATTAATACCCAACCATTGAACCTTCTTAACCAACCTTCCATGAGGAACCTTGTCAAAGGCCTTACTGAAGTCCATATACACAACATCCACTGCTTTACCCTCATCAATTTCCCGAGTAACATCTTCAAAAAATTCAAGAAGATTAGTTAAACATGACCTTCCAGGCACAAATCCATGTTGACTGTTCCTAATCAGACCCTGTTTATCGAGATGCTTATATATATTATCTCTAAGTATTCTTTCCATTAATTTGCCCACCACTGACGTCAAACTAACAGGTCTATAATTGCTAGGTTTACTCTTAGACCCCCTTTTAAACAATGGAACAACATGCGCAGTACGCCAATCCTCCGGCACTATTCCCGTTTCTAATGACATTTGAAATATTTCTGCCATAGCCCCTGCTATTTCTACACTAACTTCCCTCAATGTCCTAGGGAATATCCTGTCCGGACCTGGAGACTTATCCACTTTTATATTTCTCAAAAGTGTCAGTACTTCCTCTTCTTTGATCCTCATAGTTTCCATAGCTACTCTACTTGTTTCCCTTACCTCACATAATTCAATATCCTTCTCCTTGGTGAATACCGAAGAAAAGAAACTGTTCAATATCTCCCCCATCTCTTTTGGCTCTGCAGATAGTTGGCCACTCTGACTCTCTAATGGACCAATTTTATCCCTCGTTATCCTTTTGCTATTAATATAGCGGTAGACCCCTTCGGATTTACTTTTACCTTACTTGCCAAAGCAACCTCATATCTTCTTTTAGCTTTTCTAATTTCTTTCTTAAGATTCTTTTTACATACTTTATACTCCTCAAGCACCTCATTTACTCCATGCTGCCTATAACTATTGTAGATCTCCCTCTTTTTCCGAACCAAGTGTCCAATTTCCCTTGAAAACCATGGCTCTTTACAATTTTTACGATTTCCTTTCAACCGAACAGGGACATAAAGATTCTGTACTCTTAAAATTTCACCTTTAAATGTACTCCATTTCTCTTCCACATCTTTCCCATAAAACAGACTGTCCCAATTTACTCCTTTTAAATCCTTTCGCATCTCCTCAAAGTTAGCCTTTCTCCAATCAAAAATCTCAACCCTAGGTCCAGTTTTGTCCCTCTCCATAATTATATTGAAACTAATGGTATTGTGATCACTGGACCCGAACTGTTCCACAACGCATACCTCTGCCACCTGACCCATCTCATTTCCTAACAGGAGGTCCAGTACCGCCCCTTCTCTAGTAGGTACTTCTATGTATTGTTGCAAAAAACTATCCTGCACACATTTTACAAACTCCAACCCATCCAGCCCATTTACAGAATGTGTTTCCCAGTCTATGTGTGGAAAATTGAAATCTCCCACAATCACCACCTTGTGCTTACTACTAATATCTGCAATCTCCTTACATATTTGCTCTTCCAATTCTCGCTCCCCATTTGGCGGTCTATAATACACCCCTATAAGTGTTGCTACCCCTTTCCCATTTCTCAGTTCCACCCAAATAGCCTCCCTAGACGAGCCCTCTAATCTATCCTGCCAAAGCACTGCTGTAATATCTTCCCTGATAAGCAATGCAACACCTCCACCTCTTGCCCCTCCAATTCTATCACACCTGAAGCAATGAAATCCTGGAATATTTAGTTTCCAATCACAGCCAGATATGTGTGTGTGTGTGTGAATATATATGTGTGTGTGAATATATGTGTTTGTGTGAATATGTGAATATATGTGTGTGTGTGTGAATATATGTGTATGTGTGAATATATATATGTGTGTGTGTATATATGTGTGTGGGTGTGAATATATATGTGGGTGGGTGTGAATATATATGTGTGTGTGAATATATGTGTGTGTGTGTGTGTGTGTGTGTGAATATGTGTGTGTGTGTGTGTGTGTGGATATATCTGTGTGACCAAAATACTCTACAGCAGGATTTGTATATTCGTTTTGCAGTGTATTTTAGTGTTGTGTGTGAATGTGCGTGTGTGTGAATGTGTGTGTGTGTGTGTGTGAATGTATATATGTGTGTGTGTGAGTATGTGTGTGTGTGTGTGTTTGAATATATATATGTGTGTGTGTGTGTGTGTGTGTTTGAATATATATATGTGTGTGTGTGAATATATATGTGTGTGAATATATATATATGTGTGTGTGAATATGTGTGTGTGTGAATATATATGTGTGTGTGCGAATATATATGTGTGTGTATGAATATATATATATGTGTGTGTGAATATATGTGTGTGTGTGAATATATATATGTGTGTGTGTGAATATATATATATATGTGTGTGTGTGAATATATATGTGTGTGTGTGAATATATATGTGTGTGTGTGAATATATATGTGTGTGTGCGAATATATATGTGTGTGTGTATGAATATATATATATGTGTGTGTGAATATATGTGTGTGTGTGTGAATATATATATGTGTGTGTGTGTGAATATATATATATGTGTGTGTGTGAATATATATGTGTGTGTGTGAATATATATGTGGGTGTGTGTGAATATATATGTGGGTGTGTATGAATATGTGCGTGTGTGAGTGAATATATGTGTGCGTGGATATATATATGTGTGAATATATGAGTGTGTGTGAATATATATGAATGTGTGTGTGAATATATATGTGTGTGAGAATATATATGTGTGTTTGCGTGAGTGTGTGTGTGAATAGGGGGTTGCACGTAAGGTCACAAGGTAATAGGACTTGACGCACGGAGCCGCTCAAACCATCTGAAGACATCCGTCACTTCCAGTATATGTTATTAATGCAAGAAACGCGTACTTTCCTATCTGTTAAAAACCGCCAAAATGTTGAATTTGTGCTCTGAAATAAATTGTGGAAGTTGGGGTAAGTGTGAGAGACATGTACCCAACATTAGAATTCCAAACGTGAAATGAAATGTAGGTAATGAGAAGCGAGAATTGAAGGGACAATAGCAGCTAAAGTGCTTGGTAAACATTGGCTGTGCAGATATTGTAATTGAAAATATTGGAATTATCGCGTTTGCTCACTGCATTTCATCAACAGTAAGGCATTATTCGTGTTTTTTCTTGATTCCTTTGGTATCTAAAAATTCTCAGAAGTGATAAATCTGGCTGTAAATTTTTCTTCAGATGCGTTTTCATTTTGTACGTAAAAACCCACTTGAGAACCATGTGCGATTTTAAAATAAAAAAAAAAAAATACAGCCAGATTTATCACTTCTGAAACTTTTTAGATGCCAAAGGAATCAAGAAAAAAATACAAATAATGTTTTAGTGTTGATGACATGTAGTGAGCAAACGGTCAATGTTCGCTAAGCACTCTGTCTGTTGTCCCTTCAGCTCTCACTTATATCGACCGTCATTTCTCCTCACTTTTGGAATTCTGAAGTAGGTAAATGTCTCACATGCTCATCCCGATTTCCATCATTATTTGCAGCGCAAAAATGGACATTTTCGGCGGGTTCTAACTGCGTTCAGATTCAGATTCAACTTTAATTGTCGTTGTCAGTGTACAGTACAGAGACAATGAAATGCGGTTAGCATCTCCCTGGAAGATGGAGCTGGAAACAATGGTAAGTGCCTACCTGCAGTACATCGCGTGTAATCCATTTGGTGTAGCGTAGCAACAGTACGGGTCATGACCCGACTGCCGTGAAATCCCCCTATATGTGTGTGTGAATGTGTGTGTGAATATATATGTGCGTGTGTGTGAATATATGTGTGTGGCTGTGTACGTGTGAATATGTGTGTGTGTGTGTGTGAATATGTGTGTGTGTGGGTGTGCATATGTGTGTGTGTGTGTGGGTGTGAATATGTACGTGTGTGTGTGTGAATATGTGTGTGTGACTGTGTGCGTGCGTGATTATATGTGTGTGTGTGTGCGTCATTATGTGTGTGTGTGTGTGTGTGTGTATGTGTGTGTGAATATGAGTGTGTGTGCATATGTGTGTGAGTGCATGTGAATATATGTGTGTGTGTGTGTGTGTGTGTGAAATAATATAATATTTCGTAGTTCAGAGCTTATTTGTTAAGTTTAATAGTGTGGTGGCTGTCAGGAAGAAGCTGTTCCTCAAAGTAGATGTTACAGTTGTCACTTTACATAAGTCGGACGTGACTCCAGAAGTCGGGCATCAGTCAGTCCACAAGCTGTGAGAGTCAGTCCAAAGGCCATGAGTTAATCCCAAGGCAGTGAGTGAGTCCACAGGTCATGAGTAAATCGCTCACGGCCCCCTCTCCTCCACTGACATCCCCACCTCAAGATGCTGCCTTCCGCCATGCTATAGGATGCACCACCTACTACAGCCGTCCACATCCCCTGCATGAGGACACCCCCCCCCTTCTCATCAGCTCACGACAACCCCCGCCTGAAGCTGCCCTTGGCTGCACGACATTTACCACCCACAGGGCAGTGTCTTGAGGTGTGGGATGAGTCTGCGTATGTGATTAAGTCTGTGTGTGCGTGTGTGGGAGTGAGTCCGTGTGTGTGTATGAGTCTATGTGTGTATGAGTCTATGTGTGTGTGTGGGTCTTTGTGTGAATGTGTGTGTCATTGAGTTTGTGTGTGCGTGAATGAGTGTTTGTGAATATGTGGATGAGAATGTGTGTGTGTGTGTGTGTGAATATGTATGTGTGTGTGAATATGTGTGTGTGTGAATATGTGTGTGTGTGTGTGTGTGTGTGTGTATGTGTGAGTGTGTGTGTGAATATGTGCGTGTGTGAATATGTGTGGGTGTACGTGTGTGTCTGAATATGTGTGTGTGTGTGTATGAATATATGTGTGTGTGCATATGTGTGTGAGTGCGTGTGAATATATATGTGTGTGTGTGTGTGTGTGAAATAATATAGTATTTCGTAGTTCAGAGCTTATTTGTTAAGTTTAATAGCGTGATGGCTGTCAGGAAGAAGCTGTTCTCAATGTAGATGTTACCGTTTTCAGTTTACAAAAGTCGGACGTGACTCCAGAAGTCGGGCATCAGTCAGTCCACAAGCTGTGAGAGTCAGTCAGTCTAAAGGACATGAGTTAATCCCAAGGCAGTGAGCGAGTCCATAGGTCATGAGTAAATCGCTCACTGCCCCCTCTCCTCCACTGACATGCCCCACAACTGCCTGGCTATAGGATGCACCCCCTACTGAAGTCGCCCTCATCCCCTGCATGAGCCCCCCCCCCCATTTCTCATCAGCTCACGAGAACCCCCACCTGAAGCTGTGCCCCTCCCTTGGCTGCACGATGTTTACCACCCCCTACCCCATCCTGACAGCCCCCACCTCAAAAAAATGTTTTGCACAAAATCTTCAGTGTTCATTAACAACTTAAATTGTCTTTCGGCTGCTTTTTCAACATAATAATAATAATAATAATAATAATAATAATAATAATAATAATAATAATAATAATAATAATAATAATAATAATAATCTTTATTGTCATTGTACGAGATAACGAAATTTTGTTGGAGCAATCCTCCAGCTGCACAGGAATATGAATATAAAAATACGTTTAAAAAAAGAACTATTAAAAATTTAGACTATAAACATAAACATACAGGAGTATGGGCGGGTGTGTGAGAGGGGGGGAATCAGTGTGGGAGGGGGATAGAGTTCAGTAGTGTCACAGCTCTATGGTAGAAGCTGTTTTTCAGTCTTGTCGTGCGGGCGCTCAGTGTCCTGTATCGTCTTCCTGAGGGCAGGGGGGTGAAGAGGCAGTGTCCAGGGTGTGTGCTGTCTCTAATGATGCCCTTGACCCTCCGGATGCAGCGAGTCCGGTAGATGTCCTCCAGTCTGGGGAGCTGGGTGCCAGTGATCCTCTCAGCAGTCTTAATGACGCGTTGGAGAGCTTTCCTGTTCTCTGCGGTGCAGCCAGAGTACCATACTGTAATGCAGTATGTGAGAACTGACTCGATGGCTGACCTGTAGAAGCTCACCAGCAGCTGTTGTGGGAGACGTGCCCTCTTCAAGCACCTCAGGAAGTGAAGCCTTTGAAGTCCTTTCTTGGCCGTCGCCGTGATGTTGACGGTCCAGGTCAGGTCGTGGCTGATGTTGACCCCGAGGTACCTGATGTTCTGCACAGCCTCCACTGTCTCGCCATTAATGGTGATGGGCTGATGGACGAAGGTCTTCGGTCTCCTCCTGAAGTCCAGGATCATCTCCTTCGTTTTTGCTGCGTTGAGGATCAGGTTGTTCTCACGGCTCCAGCTCACCAGGTTCATTACCTCTGTCCTGTAGGCGGCCTCGTTGTTACTCGTGATCCTGCCTACCACGATGGTGTCATCTGCAAACTTTAATATGGTGTTGGCCTCGTGGGTGGGTTTGCAGTCAAGAGTGTAGAGGGAGAAGAGGAAGGGGCTCAACACACAGCCCTGTGGTGCACCGATGTCCAGGGTGATGCTGGAGGAGACCTGCCTCCTCATGCGCACAGTCTGTGGTCGGCCGGTGAGAAAGTCCAGGACCCAGCTGCTCAGGTGTGTGTTGAGGCCCAGGTGGTCCAGCTTAGTGACTGGTTTATGGGGGGGGATGGTGTTAAAGGCGGAGCTATAATCTATGAATAGCATCCGCACATAACTGTCCCGCTGGTCAAGGTGTGTCAGGGTGGAGTGGAGGGCCAGTGACACTGCGTCCTCCGTCGACCTGTTTGCCCTATAGGCAAATTGGTGGTGGTCTTATGAGGGGGGGTTGCTGTTCTTCAAGTGTCCCAGTACCAGACGTTCGAAGCACTTCATCACCACCGGTGTCAGCGCCACTGGCCGATAGTCGTTGAGGGACCTGATGGCTGATTGTTTTGGCACAGGGGTGATTGTGGCTGTCTTGAGGCATGTGGGGACGGAGGCCTGCAGCAGGGAGGTGTTAAACAGGTCCGTGAGCACCGCAGTCAGCTCCCCTGCGCAGTGCTTCAGAACCCGCCCTGGTACTCCGTCAGGTCCGGTGGCCTTGTTGGGGTTGATGTGCTGCAGGGTCCGTCTCACGTCGTGGGGGCTCAGAGTCAGCACCGGTGGTGAGGGTCCCTGCTGTGCCCGTATGTTATTACTGCTGTCGGCGCAATCAAACCTGGCAAAAAAAGAGTTCAGGTCGTCAGGGAGGGATGAGGTTTGTGCGTGTGTGGAGCTGTTGTAGCCGGTGATGGTTCTGATGCCCTGCCACACGCGTCGAGAGTCTGAGCTGTTAAAATGTTCCTCAATACGCTTCGTGTAGCGGTGCTTTGCTTCCCTGATGCCCTTCCTCAGACTGGACCTTGCTGTTCTGTAGGCCTCTGCATCACCTGAGTGGAAAGCTGCATCCCGGGCCTTCAGCAGACCAGTTACAGCGCCATTCATCCATGGCTTATGGTTGGGGAGTGTCAGTATTGTCCTCTGTGTGGTGACACTGTTCATACAGAAGGTGATGTAATCCAATACTGATGAGGTGTAGGTGTTGAGGTCTGTGTGGTTGTTGTGAGTGGCAGCCTGTTTAAAGATGTCCCAATCAGTGTACTCAAAGCAGTTCTGTAGCCTGTCCATGGCTCCTTCTGGCCAGACCATGATGGTGCGAACTGTTGGCTTTGTCCTTGCAATGAGGGGTCTGTATGCAGGTGTTAAGTACAGACTGATGTGATCGGATCGGCCAAAATGGGGGCAGGGGGACGCTTTGTAGCCCTTGGCAATGTTGTAGTAGACCTGGTCCAAGATATTGTTTCCTCTGGTCGGAAAATCAATAAACTGGTGAAATGTTGGCATTACAGTCTTCAGCTTGGCGTGATTGAAGTCTCCTGCTATTAAAAACACGCCGTCTGGGTGGTTATTTTTCAGCTGGTGGATAGCATCATGCAGACTAGCCAGTGCTAGCTTAGCGTTAGCTTGCGGTGGTATGTAAACAGCAGTGAGGAACACCACTGTAAACTCCCTTGACAGATAAAACGGTCTGCATTTCACTGTGATAAACTCCAAGTCCGGGGAGCAAAAAGTCTCAACAATGTCAGTGGTGGTGCACCATGAGTTACACACATATATGCACACACCACCGCCTTTATCCTTACCGGACTCAGCTGTTCGGTCTGCTCGATAAACAGTCCGGCCTGCTAGCTCAAGGTAGTGGGGAGATGAGTGAGTGTCCCGGATGGTGTGGGTCTTTGATGATACTGCCAGCCTTTTTGAGGCAGCGACTGCGATAGATCCCCTCGATGGACGGGAGGTCAGAGCCGATGATGGACTGGGCAGTGTTTACTACTTTTCCTCTCCAGGGCGCTCAAGTTTCCGAATCAAGCCACGATGCAACAAGTCAGCATGCTCCCTACTGTGCACCTGTAGAAGTTAGAGAGAGTCCTCCTTGACATACCGACTCTCCGTAATCTTCTCAGGAAGTAGAGGCGCTGATGTGCTTTCTTTGTGCGAGTTTCGCACTGTCAGGACTCTGGGAGTACACAGTTTGTCAGCACAGTGTCATGGGTGTATGAAGAGGCAGACCAATGCCTGTCACCATGCTCAAAACGTCCAGAATATCCCATCACTGAACAGCATTGTCTCAGTCACTTCTCCATATATTCATTGTTGTTTTTCACAGAGTGTCGCTGAGCTCATGGTAAAGGGAAACCGCAGAGACAGTTCCACACTCTTCCTCAGTCTGGTGATGGAGAAGGGTAACCTTGCCCGGCGGGTGATGTGGGAATCCTTTGTGAAAATGCAGAACGAATTGCCGAAGCTGAACAAAATACTGAAAGAAATCCAGGAGCTCGGTACGGTAAATCAACACACTGAACTGAATATCACATTGAAACACTGGAGTTAACAATGTTATTCGTCTGGTTTAATGAATGCTCGTTGATTTGAACAGGTCCTGATCCCGAAGAATACATGAACATCATCGGAGGTTTAACTGAATTACCCTCTCATATGGAAGGTGAGTGTTGAAATGTACAGTTCACACCAATTACGTTAGAATTGATGTCATACTGAAACTGTATGTTCAGAGCTTTGCAGAATTGGAAATCAGAAGATCAAAGGTTGAATTATTGGGACAGACATGGGAATTCACTATGGATTGCTCCTTCGTCAGTTTTAATCTCGTTAATTAATTAATTAATTATAATTCTGGTTTAATTTGGCTTCGTTTAGTGCATTGTCACTTGAACCGAAGTACAGCAAGAAGCTTTAGTTGCATTCTGCCTAGTCAGCAGAAAGACAATATGTGATTATAATCGAGCCATTTACACTGTAAAGATACATGATAAGGGAATAATGTTTAGTGCCAGGTAAAAGGAGGATAACCAAAGAGGCAGATAGTTGTTCACAGATCAATTGATCTCTGACGTACACTAGAACCATTACATTGCATTATTTCAGCTTCTCCAGGCGTTAATTGTACAAGGCTTTGCAGTGTATCAGATCTGTGAAATCCAGTACTCTCCCGGGGAGACTGTGTATGCAGTAATGCCTCACACACACCTGGCAGAGTCCTGACACACTGTGTAATCCCACACACTCCTGGATGGGTCCCTGACACACTGTGTAACCCCACACACTCATGGATGGGTCCCTGACACACTGTGTAACCCCACACACTCCTGGATGGGTACTGACACACTGTGTAATCCACACACTCCTGGATAGAGTCCTGCCACACTGTGTAACCCCACACACTCCTGGATATAGTCCTGACACACTGTGTAACCCCACACACTCCTGGATGGGCCCTGCCACACTGTGTAACCCCACACACTCCTGGATAGAGTCCCTGACACACTGTGTAACCCCACACACTCCTGGATATAGTCCTGACACACTGTAACCCCACACACTCCTGGATGGGCCCTGACACACTGTGTAACCCACACACTCCTGGATGGGCCCAGACACACTGTGTAACCCACACACTCCTGGATGGGCCCTGACACACTGTTTAACCCACACACTCCTGGATGGGCCCTGACACACTGTGTAACCCGCACACTACTGGATGGGCCCTGACACACTGTGTATCCCCACACACTCTTGGTAGGGTCGTGGCATACTGAAAATATGTAGATTCTTAGAACATTCCTGAAAGTCCACAATGTCTATGGCCTTGAATCACGAGGTTCCCTACACCACAGTGAACGTAAACCTGAATGAATGTGATCTGTCTCTCACTCCCCTGCTCCTGGACAATGTTTCCCTGGTCTTCACTGTCTACCCGACAATCCTCCCCACTCAACTGATGATCTCCCTCTTCCTCCCTCTCCCTCTCCCTCTCCCTCTCCCTCTCCCTCTCCCTCTCCCTCTCCCTCTCCCTCTCCCTCTCCTCTCCGTCTCCTCTCCCTCTCCCTCTCCCTCTCCCTCTCCCTCTCCCTCTCCCTCTCCCTCTCCCTCTCCCTCTCCCTCTCCCTCTCCCTCTCCCTCTCCCCCTCCCAATCCCCTTCCCCCTCCCCCTCCCCCTCCACCTCTCCCCCTCCCTCCCTCTCCCCCTCCCTCTCCCCCTCCCTCCCTCTCCACCCCCCTCCCTCCCTCTCCCGACAGAACACCCAATGCCCTTTACCCTGTCTGTGCCCAGCAGATCAACACTGGGTTCTTCAAAGTCTGTGTTCAAACCCAGAAGAAACAGTGTGTTTGTCATGGGAGAATCTACTATAGGGCATGGGGGGGGGGGGGGGGGGGGGGGGGGGACCAATGAACTGTTCTTTCACAGTGCAGTTAATATCACAATCTGCTTGCATTCAAGGGCATTGAACTCATTCTTGTAATCATGAATGTTGAGTTTGAGTTGAGCCACCTAACACTGTGTCCATTATCTGCCTGTTCCCGTGCAAGATGTCCAACAGAAACACAAGGAGACTCTGCGAGCACAGACTGAAACACTGAGCGTGAACACCATCCTGATGAACGAGAAGGTTAAGAATTTCCTGCTGCTTGATCGATACGCTGAGCTCACAATCATCTCCACTGTTCGAGATCGGACACTGGTGGAACATGAGCTGCTGGCAAGTGGCCGGGACCATGATGATTGGAGAGAGAAATGTCTCCGGGGAAAACTGGAAAAAATCAGGACAGATCAATTGTTCCACAGCAGCTTTGAGAATGAGAAAAACATTTTTCACACAGAGAGTGGTGAACCTCTGGAATTCTCTTCCACATAAGGTAGTTGAGGCCAGTTCATTGGCTATATTTAAGAGGGAGTTAGATGTGGCCCTTGTTGCTAAAGGGATCAGGGGGTATGGAGAGAAGGCAGGGACAGGATACCGAGTTGGATGATAAGCCATGTTCATATTGAATTGCGGTGCAGGCTGGAAGGGCCGAATGGCCTACTCCTGCGCTAATTTCTATGTTTCTATGTTTCCCTCTCCTCACCCCTCTCCCTCTCACACCCATCCCTCTCTCCCCCACCCCCCTTCACTATCTACCCCACCCTCTTCCCTCCCTCCCCCCGCCACATTCCCCCTACCCCTCTGTCCCTTTGCCACCATCCCCTACCTCTCACTCCCCACTCTTCCACTACTCTCCCTCACCCCACCCTCACCCTCCCCCACCCCTCTCTCACCCTCTACCTTCCCCCTCCCTCCCCTCTCCCCCACCCGTTCCCCCTCCCGCTCTGACCCTCTTCCACTACTCACCCTACTCCTCACCCCCTCCGTCCCCACTCTTCCACTTCTCTCGCCCTCCCCCTCCCCCTCTGCCTCCCCACTTTCCCCTCTCCTCCCCCACCCCTCTCCCCTACCGGGGGTGGGCGGGGATGGGCGGGGATGGACGGGGTTGAGCGGGGGTGGCGGGGGTGGCGGGGGTGGCGAGGGTGAGCGGGTGGCGGGGATGGGCGGGGGTGGCGGGGATGAGCGGAGGTGGCGGGGATGGGCGGGTATGAGCGGGGGTGAGTGGGGCTGGCGGGGATGAGCGGGGGTGGCGGGGATGAGCGGGGGTGGGGGGGGATGAGCGGGGATGGGTGGGGATGAGCGGGGATGAGTAGGGATGGGCGGGGATGAGCGGGGATGGCGGGGATGGGCGGGGATGAGCAGGGATGGCGGGGATGAGCGGGGGTGAGCGTGGGTGGCGGGGGTGAGTGGGGATGGGCGGGGATGAGCGGAGGTGGCGGGTATGAGCGGGGGTGGGTGGGGGTGGCGGGGATGAGCGGGGGTGGTGGGGATGAGCGGAGATGAGTGGGCATGAGCGGGAGTGGCGGGGTTGAGCGGGAGTGGCGGGGATGGGCGGGGATGAGCGGGGTTGGCGGGAATGAGCGGGGGTGGCGGGGATGTGCGGGGGTGGCGGGAATGAGCGGGAGTGGCGGGGGTGGCGGGGATGAGCGGAGGTGGCGGGGATGAGCGGGGATGAGTGGGGATGTGCGGGGGTGGCGGGGATGAGCGGGGGTGTGGGATGAGCGGGGATGAGCGGGGATGAGCGGATGTGGGCGGGGATGAGCGGGGGTGGTGGGGATGGGCGGTGATGAGCGGGAGTGGCGGGGATGAGCGGGGGTGGGCGGGGATGAGCGGGGGTGGTGGGGATGGGCGGTGATGAGCGGGGATGAGTGGGGATGAGCGGGAGTGGCGGGGTTGAGCGGGGGTGGCGGGGATGTGCGGGGGTGGCGGGGTGGCGAGGGTGAGCGGGGTGGCGGTGATGGGCGGGGGTGGCGGGGATGAGCGGGAATGGGCGGGGATGAGCGGAGGTGGCGGGGATGAGCGGTGTGGTGGGGATGAGCGGGGATGGGTGGGGATGAGCGGAGATGAGGGGATGAGCGGGTGTGGCGGGGTTGAGCGGGAGTGGCGGGGATGGGCGGGGATGAGCGGGTTTGGCGGGAATGAGCGGGGGTGGCGGGGATGTGCGGGGGTGGCGGGAATGAGCGGGAGTGGCGGGGGTGGCGGGGATGAGCGGGGGTGGCGGGGATGAGCGGGGATGAGTGGGGATGTGCGGGGGTGGCAGGGATGAGCGGGGGTGGTGGGGATGAGCGGGGATGAGCGGATGTGGGCGGGGATGAGCGGGGGTGGCGGGGATGAGCGGGCATGAGAGGGGGTGGCGGGGATGAGCGGGGGTGGGCGGGGATGAGCGGGGGTGGTGGGGATGGGCGGTGATGAGCGGGGATGAGCGGGGGTGGTGGGGATGATCGGGGGTGGTGTGGGCGGAAGAAAGTTTGGGCCACGCCGCAGCCGTGTCTCGTGTTGGGTTACAGCCGCTCCCGCCCGGCCACGGGAGTACGGGCTCCTGGTCGCCTGGCTGGCCGATGGCGAGGCTCCGACGCCACGGATGGAAACAGTTGTACAGGGTCTTGGTGAGACCACACCTGGAGTATTGCGTACAGTTTTGGTCTCCTAATCTGAGGAAAGACATTCTTGTCATAGAGGGAGTACAAAGAAGGTTCACCAGACTGATTCCTGGGATGTCAGGACTTTCATATGAAGAAAGACTGGATAGACTCGGCTTGTACTTGCTAGAATTTAGAAGATTGAGGGGGGATCTTATAGAATCTTAAGGGGTTGGACAGGCTAGATGCAGGAAGATTGTTCCCGATGTCGGGGAAGTCCAGAACAAGGGGTCACACACAGTTTAAGGATAAGGGAGAAATCTTTTAGGACCGAGATGAGGAAAACTTTTTTCACACAGAGAGTGGTGAATCTGTGGAATTCTTTGCCGCAGAAGTTAGTTGAGGCCACAGTTCATTGGCTATATTTAAGAGGGAGTTAGATGTGGCCCTTGTGGCTAAAGGGATCAGGGGGTATGGAGAGAAGGCAGGTACAGGATACTGAGTTGGATGATCAGCCATGATCACATTGAATGGCCTCTACTCCCGCACCTATTGTCTATGCTTCTATGTTTCTATGAAACGCTGGACTGGACCGGGCAGACACCACAACGCATCCCACCCCCTCCACCCCCTCCCCTCCTGGAGTAGACGCGAGGCTCAATGGTTGAAGCACAAATGGCACTGATCCCGCCCGGGCCCACTGCGCACGCGCGGATAGACGTCACCTTTTTGTGTCGCTTCCCCAACTGCGCAGGCGCGGATGGGCGCATTTGTTACTCCCCCAGCGGCCGGAACCAGGATTTCGGGCGATTTCCAACAAAGTGGAAACGCTGATTGTGCTCCGATTTAAAAACAAATTCTGGGGATTTTGTTTTTACTCTGGAGGGAAAAGGGGGGGTGCGGTCGCACCCAGCGCAACCCCCCCCCCTTCGGACGGCCATGCTCAGAAAGAACAGTCGTTGCTGTGCCTTCTTGACCAGCGCAGCGGTGTTGGTGGACCATGTGTGGTCCTCTGAAATGTGAGTGCCCAGAAACTTAAAGCTGGACACTCTCTCCACACTTTCCCCGTAGATGGAGATTGGGGCGTATTCTCCATTATGGAACCTCCTGAAGTCTATAATCAGCTCCTTGGTCTTGGATGTGTTTAGTGACAAGTTGTTACGTGTGCACCAGTCCGCCAGGTTCTGCACCTCCGCTCTGTATTTTGTTTCATCACCGTTGGTGATCAGCCCAATCACTGTTGTGTCGTCTGCAAACTTCACGATGGTGTTGGTGTCGAATGCAGGAACACAGTCGTGAGTGAAGAGGGAGTAGAGCATGGGGCTTAGTACACAGCCCTGTGGTGTCCCGGTGCTCAGAGTGATAATTGAGGACAGGTGCGGGCCCAGTCTCACTGCCTGCGATCGCTCCATCAGAAAGTTCAGATCCAATCGCATATCGGCGAGCTGAGGCCAAGCTGGTGGAGTTTGGTGGTGAGCTTGTTGGGGAGGACCGTATTGAATGCAGAGCTATAGTCAACGAAGAGCATCCTCACGTACGTGCCCTGTCTATCCAGGTGAGTCAGGACAGTGTGAAGAGCCAGAGAGATGGCATCCTCTGTTGATCAATTTGCCTTTTATGCAAAGTGATGAGAGTCCAGTGAGGCAGGGATGATGGATTTGATGTGGGAGAGGACCGGCCTTTCGAAGTACTTCATTGGGATTGGAGCTAGGGCAACCGGGCGGTAGTCATTCAGGTTGATGACTTTGGACTTTTTCTGCACCGGCACTATGGTGGCTGTTTTCAGGCACTTGGGGACCGTTGCCAGAGATAGGGATAGATTGAAGATTCTCGTGAATACCTCCGCCAGCTGTACAGCAGTCCTTTAGTACCCTTCCCTGGACTCCATCCGGGCCTGCAGCCTTGCGTGGATTGATCCTACGCAGAGCGCACTGTACCTCCTGAGTGCTCAGTGTTAAGGCCTGTCCCTCCGCCATGGCCGGGGTTATTCCACACCTGATGGTGTTACCAGTTTCGAACCGGGCAAAGAAGGTGTTCAGTTCGTTGGCCAGTGTGATATCACTGTGGGGGCAGGCGGGGCTGCTCTTGTAGTCAGTGATGTCCCTGACACCCTGCCACATGCTTCTGGTGTCCGTGGTATTGAAGTGGTCTTCCACCCTTTGCCTGTGGATGTCTTTGGCCTTCTTTATGCCTTTGTTCAGGTTCGACCTGGCCGCACTGTAGGCAGAAATGTCCCTGGATTTAAAGGCATTGTTGCGTGCCCTTAGCAGATCCCGAACCTCCTTGTTCATCCAGGGTTTCCGGTTTGGGAACATCTTTATTTGCTTGTCCACTGTGACAGTCTCCACACAGCAGTTGATGTAGGAGAGCACAGTGGATGTGTACTCCTCCAAGTCTACCTCTGTACCACTGGTTGCCTGTTGTGCAAACAGGTCCCAGTCGGTGCGATCAAAGCAGTCCTGGAGTTGTAGGGTGGCGTCCTCGGGCCATATTTTGACCGTCCTTATTGCAGGTTTGGTCTTGCGGATGAGGGGTTTGTATGCAGGTAGTAGAAACAGTGAGAGGTGATCGGATTATCCCAGGGATGGGCAGGGGAGAGCTCTGTAAGCGTCCTTGATGTTGGTGTACACTTTATCCAGCGTGTTTGAGCCCCTGGTAGGGCACTGCACATGCTGGTGGAATTTGCGGAGTGCGGCTCGTAGGTCGACCTGATTAAAGTCCCCTGCAACAATGAAGGCACCGTCGGGGTGAGCATCCTGCTGCTTACTGATGGCCGAGTGCAGCTGTGCTAGTGCTAGGTTAGCATTAGCCTGTGGTGGGATGTATATGGCCATGATGATAACCACAGTAAACTCCCGAGGCAGGTAAAACGGCCAACATTTAATCAGTAGGTATTCCAGGTCTGGGGAACAGTAGCTCTCTACTGCAGTGTGGTTGGTGCACCAGTCATTGTTGATGTAGATGCCGAGCCCGCCACCCTTGCTCTTACCGGAGTCCTTTGTTCTATCAGCACGATGCAGTGACCGGTTGGTTAGGTCTACAGCCCCATCGGGAACCAGCGCGCTGAGCCAGTTCTCTGTGAAGATCAGCACACAACAGTCTTTCAGGGATCGCTGGGTGTTGATCCAGAGCCTTACCTCATCCAGCTTGTTGGTGAGTGGCCGGACATTCGCTAGAAAGACGCTTGGGAGTGATGGTCTTTGTGGAGCCCTCCGTAGCCTGTCCTGCACCCCCCGCTAGCTTTCCACGTTGCTGCTTTTACTCCCGGCGCTTGCTCCGTCTCCTACCCTCCGGAGTGGTGATCCAGGGGGCTGTTCTGCCCAGCTCCATTGAGATTTTGGTGAGTGAGCTGTAGTACTCACACGCCAGTTTCTCGCAGCCGCGTCCGATATTAAGCAGTTCCGCGCGGCTCCATGTGCGACCCGTCGGGATTACGATGTGGGTCCTGGATTTCCTCGTCCTGGAGGTGAGTTTCTTGCTGTGTTTTCTGGGTGTACTGGGGTCTCTAGGGGTTCTAGGGGTTCTCGGGATTCTGAGATTTTAAAATACCTTATTTCCACAGCCGCGTTCGGTACCGTGCTGCTCCGAATTGACTCGGACTTGGGAGCGTAAAGCCGCTGCGTCTGAACGCGCCGACATCTTCGATGTTTCACTGCACATCTCGTATAATAATAATAATAATAATACATTTTATATATGGGCGCCTTTCAAGAGTCTCAAGGACACCTTACAAAAATTGAGCAGGTAGAGGAAAAACATGTAAGGGGAATGAAATAAATAGTAGAGACATGACTAGTACACAAAGTAAAGACAGAATTCAATACAAAACACAGTATGAGGCAATTAATGCACAGATGAAAAGGGAGGGGGACGTGGGGCTAAGGATAGGCAGAGGTGAAGAGATGGGTCTTGAGGCGGGACTGGAAGATGGTGAGGGACACGGAATTGCGGATCAGTTGGGGGAGGGAGTTCCAGAGCCTGGGAGCTGCCCTGGAGAAGGCTCTGTCCCCAAAACTGCGGAGGTTGGACTTGTGGATGGAGAGGAAACCAGCTGATGTGGATCTGAGGGACCGTGAGGGTTGGTAGGGGGAGAGGAGGTCAGTGAGATATTGGGGGGGGGGGGCAGATGGTGGAGGGCTTTGTAGGTGAGGATCAGGATTTTGTAGGTGATCCGGTGGGAGATGGGAAGCCAGTGAAGTTGTGTGAGGACTGGAGTGATGTGATGCCAGGATTTGGTATGGGTGATGAATCGGGCGGCTGCGTTCTGGACCAGTTGGAGTCGGTTGATGTAGGTGGAGCTGATGCCAAGGAGAAGTGAGTTGCAATAGTCCAGTCGGGAGGAGATGAAGGCATGGATGAGTCTTTCAGCAGTGGGCGGTGTGAGAGAGGGTCTGAGTTTGGCGATGTTGCGGAGATGAAAGAAGGAGGTTTTAATGACATGGCGGATGTGAGGCTCAAGGGAGAGGGTGGAATCAAAGATCACGCCAAGATTGCGGGCCTGGGGAGATGGGGAGACAGTGGTGCCGTCGATGGTGAGAGTGGGGTTATTGATTTTGTATGTGTGCGTATGTGACGGATACACTTGCCTGGACTTGACATGATCTTAATCTTGTCCCGCTCGAAGGTCTTTGGTGAGTAGTGTGTTCTACCCATAACCCCTGACTAAACCCTGCACTAACCAACAATCTATCTGTATCAACACCCACTGACTTGTGGCCTCCACCGCCGTGTGTGGCAACGAAACCCACAGATTCACCGCCCATCATTCTGTAACCAAGTTGCAGTGGAGGATATTTCAACAGAGCATCGAACAGTACAGGCAGCATCTCTGGGGAAAGGGAATAGGTGATGTTTTGGGTCAAAGAGACCCCACTTCACAATGTATTCTTCTTCCATCAGAAGGAGGGTCTCAAACCCAAACTTCACCTTCTCCTTTTGGGGTCTCTGGCGGCCATTTTAAAGGAGAAAGGGGTGTCACTGGCGGCCATTTTAAGTGAGCATGGTGTCCACTGGCGGCCATTTTAAATGCATGTAGGAAGGAACTGCAGATGCTGGTTTACACCAGAGATAGACACACAGTGCTGGAGTAACTCAGCGGGTCAGGCAGCATCTGTGGAGAACATGGATAGGTGACGTTTCGGATTCTCGACTGTGGACGTCGGCAACTCCTTGACGCGGGGGTGGGGGGAGGAACGAGGGTCAAGAGACCCTTCGGTCCATCACGGCGATACTACCGCCCCCCCCCCCCCCCCCCCGTCAGTCTGAAGATGGGCCACCCATTCCTTCTCTCCAGGGATGCTGCCTGTCCCACTGGAGCCAATCACAGGCTGTTGCCACCTCACCTGTACCTCCCTTAGCAACCAATGGGAAGCCGCTCCCTGGAGGAGGACTCGTCCCACATTTTAAGGGTCTGAGCCAATCAGCGACTGATGCCACCTCGTATTTACTCACCTGGCAACCAATGGGAAGCCGCTCCCAGTAGGAGGACTCGTCCCCATTCACCGCCGGAGCCAATCAGCGGCCGTTGCCACCTCGCCCGGCAACCAATGGGGAGCGGCTCCCAGTGGGAGGACTCGTCCCCCATTCACCATCGGAGCCAATCAGCGGCCGTTGCCACCTCGCCTGGCAACCAATGGGAAGCGACTCCCAGTCAGAGGTATCGCCCCCATTCCAGGGTCTAAGCCAATCAGCGGCCGTTGCCAAGTCCCATCCTCTCCCCTAGCAACCAATCAGCATCTCCCTCCCCTCCCCGCTCATGTTTGTCCCTCATTTCCCAATTTCTACAAAGTCTCCAAATTTCATAATTTTCCTCATTTTCCCCATTAATTTCTCCTAATTCCCCTGTTTTTATTCTCGCTTCACATTTCTCCTCATCGTTCTCATATTTCCTCATTCCTCCCTCTCTTCCCTCAATTTTATCCACAATATTCCCTCATTTTTCCCAAATTCTCTAAATTTACCTCATTTCTCCCTCATTTGTTCACGATTGTCCTAATTTATCTTCCCCTCATTTTCACTTTTCCCCCATAATCTCTCCTCAATTCACCAAAGTTCTCTTCATTTTCCTCTCGTTGTCCCATTCCCCCTCATTCCCCACCTCAATTCTCCACAATTCCAGCATTTCCCCCCCATTTCTCATAATATTCCCCTCATTTTTCTCAGTCTCTCTCAACATCTCTCTCCCTCCCTCTCTCCTCTTCTCTCATATACGTAGAGAGAGGGAGAGATTCTTTCAACATATCTCTCTTTCTCCCGTCTCTCTCCCTCACTCTCTCTACATCCCCACCCCCCCCTTCTCTCTCTCCTCTCCTCCCCTCTCTCTCCCCCCTCTCTCCTTTGCCCGGGCCTTTGAACTGGCCAAGCACGTGCCCGCTAATCCAGGCCCAGGCTCCGGGCCTAACAACTAGGCCAAGAACCAGGCTTCTGAGGCCAGAAACTCAAGACACAGGCTCAAAGCCTACGAACTAGGCCGGGAACGAGGCTTTGAGGCCTACAAATCTAGACAAAGTCTCAAAGCCTTACAACTAGGCCAAGAACCAGGCTTCTGGGGCCAGAAACTCAAGACACGAGCTCAAAGCCTAAGAACTAGACCGGGAATGAGACTTTCTCTCCCTCCCCCCTCTCTCTCTCTGAACTAAATTAAAATGAAGTAAAACAAAGTGAACTGAATGTAGTAAACTGGGAAAACTAGGCTAATCTAAACTAAACACAGCTAAAATTAACTCTCCTCTCCTCCCCTCCCCTCTCCTTCCCTCCCACCCACCCCTCTCCTCTCCTTCCCTCCCCCCCCCCCCCCCCCCGTCCTCTCCTCCCCTCTCCTCTCTTCTCCCCTTTACCCGAGGGACTCTGGTAGATGAGGAACAGAAAGGGTGACAAGACCTGGGTACAAAACATCCCCTCAATAACCCGTGCCTGCCTTCTCCCCACATCATCATCATCATAATCCTTTATTGTCATCATGCAAAGCAACAATTTCTACAGTGCAAAATGAGAAGACGTTTCTCAGGGAATGCCGGAGCATCGCACATAAAAACTTAAAGATTTCACACATAAATAAAAACAATCCAGTTCCTGATATAAATAAAAACAATCCAGTTCCTGATAAAAACAGTACGAATAGTTTTAAAAAAGTGCAGGTAAAAAAGCAACATTAAAATACAACAAAATTAAAAGTAATAAAATGTCCAGGGCAGCTGATTTAAGTGGCCTGAGCCAGTGCCAGAGTTATTACTCAGTGCCTGGTATTAAATTGTCAGTGCAAAAGCAGCAGAATCAGGTGGAGTGACTGTTTAGCAGCCTCACAGCCTGTGGAAGGAAGCTGTTTAACAGTCTGGTTGTCCGGGCTTTGATGCTGCGGTATCTCTTGCCTGATGGCAGGAGATCTAGATGTGTGTGGAGTGGGTGCAGTCTGTCCTTTGCTATGCTCAGTGCTTTTTTCAGGCAGCGGCTCTGGAACAGTTCTTGTACCTTGACTCCACAAGCCCCTAGAGCTCTATCTAACTCTCTCTTAAATCCATCCAGTAACTTGGTCTCCACTGCCCTCTGTGGCAGGGAATTCCACAAATTCACAACTCGTGGGTGGAAAAGTTTCTCCTCATCTCAGTCTTAAATGGCCAGAGATTCACAACTCTCTGTCTGGAAATGTTTCTTCTCATCTCAGTCTTAAATGGCCAGATTCACAACTGTCTGGGTGGAAACGTTTCTCCTCATCTCAGTCTTAAATGACCTCCCCTTTATTCTAAGGCTGTGGCCCCTGGTCCTGGACTCGCCCAACATTGGCAACATTTTTCCTGCATCCTTTTATTGCATTCCTCAGTCCTTTTCTGGATATCTCCAACTTCAAGTAACCCCCCCCCTGTACTCCCTCTCTATCCACCCCCCCCACCCCAACCCAAGTGGCATCAGCTTCTTGTTCACACCTAGCAATCGCTGGGGTGTAAGCTGCCCAAGCGAAAAATATGACTTGCTGCTCCTCCTATTTGTGTTGGGCCTCACTCTGATAGTGGGCAGTGTCAGGATCTAACCCCCTCTCCCTCTCATGGATTGTAGGTGCAGGAGGAGGCCATTCGGCCATTCTGCACTTCACCGCCATTCAATGTGATCATGGCTGATCATCCACAATCAGTACCCTGTTCCTGCCTTCTCCCCATATCTCCTGATTCCATTAGCCCTAAGAGCTGTATCTTAGGGCTAAATCTAACTCTCTCTTGAATGTATCAAGAGAACCGGCCTCCTCCGCCCTCTGAGGCAGAGAATTCCACAGGCTCACAACTCTCTGGGTGGAAAAGTATTTCCTCGTCTCCGTTCTAAATGGCCGACCCCTTATTCTTAAACTGTGTGTCCCATTTCCTCCTCTCCAGGGATGCTGCCTGTCCCACTGGAGCCAATCGCAGGCTGTTGCCACCTCCACTCTATCTCTGTCCCTCTCTCTCTCCTCCTCTCCCCTTCTCTCTCTCCC
This sequence comes from Amblyraja radiata, assembly GCF_010909765.2. NCBI lineage: Eukaryota > Metazoa > Chordata > Chondrichthyes > Rajiformes > Rajidae > Amblyraja > Amblyraja radiata. The sequence continues at coordinate 176,254 of NW_022630177.1, forward strand.
CCCCTCTCTGCCCCTCTCTCCCCCTTCTCTCTCTCTCTCTCTCTCTCTCCCCACCCCTCTCTCACCCTCCCCTTCCCTCTCTCCTCTCTCTGTCTCCCTCTCTTCTTCTCTCCTGGGAGATAGAGAGTGAGGGAGAGAGTGTGAGAGAGAGAGGGAGAGAGAGAGAGAGACAGATATATATATATATATATCTGTATATATATATATATATACAGAGAGAGAGAGACAGAGATATATATATATAGAGAGGGAGACAGGGAGAGAGACAGAGAGATATATATAGTGACAGGGAGAGAGAGACAGATATATATATATATATATATATATATATTGAGACAGATGGATATATATACAGAGAGATATATAGAGACAGAGAGACAGGGAGAGAGAGACAGAGAGAGAGAGATATAGAGATATATATAGATATATATATATATATATATTGAGACAGAGGGATATATATACAGAGAGATATATATAGAGATATATATATATATATTGAGACAGAATGATATATATATATATAGAGAGTGACAGAGAGCGAGACAGATATATATATATATTGAGACCGAGAGATAAATATATATATATATATATATATATATATGTGTATATTGAGACAGAGGGATATATACAGAGAGAGATATCTTGAGACCGAGAGACAGATAAATATATATATATAGAGAGATATATATATATTGAGACAGAGGGATATATATATACAGAGAGATATACTGAGACAGAGAGTGACAGGGAGAGAGCGCTTCCCCTGATCCACCCCCTGTCAATCATCTCCCCACCCGTTGCCCCGGAGACAGACAGACAGAGTGGGGGGTGGACGTCAAAGATCCTATAGGATCTTTGGTGGACGTCCTCAGCCCGGAAATGACGTCACTACGCAGGCCCGTTGCCCCGCACGCTGCGGGGCGGTCTCAGCCCGGAAATGACGTCGCTCCCAGGCCCGTTGCCCCGCACGCTGCGGGGCGGTCTCAGCCCGGATATGACGTCGCTCCCAGGCCCGCTGCCCCAGACAGAGAGAGACCGCGAGACGGGACAAGAATGTTGCAGAAACTCAGCGGCTGCAGCAGCGTCTGTGGAGCGAAGGCAACAGGTGACGTTTCCGGCCGCAACCCTAGACTGGCCGCGAGAGGGGCATCGGCCCGGAAATGACGTCCGGACAGCCCCGGCCGCCCGGATATGACGTGTCGTGACGCCGCGGCCCAAGATGGAGCCGATCCGCCCTGGACGGTGAGAGAGAGAAAGTGAGAGAAAGAGGGGAGAGAGGGAAAGAGAGGGAGAGAGAGGAGAGGGAGAGAAGGAGAGAGAGGGGAAGAGAAATGGAGAGAGAGAGGGAGGGAGAGAGAGGAGAAGGGGAGAGAGAGAGGGAGGGAGAGAGAGAGGGAGAGAAGGAGAGGGGGAGAGGGGTGGAGAGAGAGAGACAGAGCGAGTGTGGGTAGGGAGATAGGAGGGGGAGAGAACGATAGGAGGGGTGGAGAGGGAGAGAGAGGGGCAGAGAGAGAGAGGGGGACAGAGAGAGAGAGAGGGGTGGAGAGAAGGGAGGGCGAGAGAGAGTGGGGAAGGGGAGGAGAGAGAGAGTTCGGAGGGGAGAGGGAGAGATATCTGAGCGGTGGGGTCCGAGGGGGGCAGGAATAAGGGGAGAGGTTCAGAGAGAGGGGACAGTCCGGGGGAGAGACTGGAGGTTGGAAAAAGGGGTGAAGTGAGTAGTGGGGGGAAGTAGGGAGCAAAGGGAGGGGGGAGGGATTCAAGGGGGAGTGGGTTTGGTGCCGAGGGGGATGAATGGAAGGGGGAAGAGAGAGAGGGGTCAAGTGAGTCATGGAAGGGGGCAGGGAGCCTGGTGGGGGTTCACATTGTTTGGGGGTGGGGAGGAGGGGGGAGGGAGCAAAGGGGGGTAACGAGCAGGAGGCGGCAGGGGTAAGGGGCAGGGAACCACAGGGAGGAGGTCACATTGTTTGGGGGTGGGAATGGTGTTGCAGTTTAGGAAGTCAAACCAGGGCAGGGTCTTCACTGTGAATGGCGGGGCGCTGGGGCAATGGACAATGTGCAGGAATAGGCCATTCAGCCCTTTGAGCCAGCACCGCCATTCAATGTGATCATGGCTGATCATCCCCAATCAGTTCCCCGTTCCTGCCTTCTCTCCACATTCCTTGACTCCACGATCTTTAAGAGCCCTATCTAGCTCTCTCTTGAAAGTATCCACAGAACCGCCCTCTGAGGCAGAGAATTCCACAGACTCACAACTGTGAGAAAAAGTGTTTCCTTGTCTCTGTTCTAAATGGCTTACCCCTTATTCTTAAACTGTGTGGCCCCCGGTTCTGGACTCCACCAACATCGGGAACATGTTTCCTGCCTCTAGCATGTCCAAACCCTTAACAATCCTATATGGTTCAATAAGATCCCATCTCATCCTTCAAAACTCCAGAGTGTACAAGCCCAGCCGCTCCATTCTCTCAGCATATGACAGTCCCCCACATCCTGGTGACCTTGCGCTGGGCTCCCTCAATAGCAAGAATGTCCTTCCTCAAATTACGGGACCAAAACTGCACACACTACTCCAGGTGTGGTCTCATTAGGACTCTGAACTCTGAGCCTGGCGTAATGTGTAGAGCCGAGGGATCTAGGAGTGCGGGTACGAGTTGGGCCGAAGGGCCCTGTTTCCAACACTATCACTCCATGACTCTATGACAATGTGCTTGAATAACTCAGCGGATCAGGCAGCATCTGTGGAGAAGATAGACACAAAGTGCTGGAGTAACTCAGCAGGTCAGGCAGCATCTGTGGTGAAAAGAATGGGTGACGTTTTGGGTCAACACCCTTCTTTGGTTTAGTTTAGTTTAGAGTTGCAGCGCGGAAACAACAGGTCATTCGGCCCATGGAATCCGCGCTGACCAGCGATCACCCCGTACACTAGCACTGTCCTACGCACATCGGGGACAATTTAGCTATTTTGTGGAGGCTGATTAATTTACAACCCTGAACGTCTTTGAAATGTTGGAGGAAATCGGAGCACCCGGAATAAAAACCCACGCAGGTCAAAGGGAGAACGTACAAACTCCACAAAGACAGCACCCATAGTCAGGATCGAGCCCGGGTCTCTGGCGGTGAGGCAGCAACTGTACCGCTGTGCCACTGTGCAGCGCAGAATTATTTAACGGTTTCCTCTGCCATAAATACACCCAATATGTGCTAGTAATGTCCTGTTTGGCAGCTTGGTTTAGGAGCTGTTGCTGTGGACGGAAAGACAGGGATGTGAGCGGACATTGAGCGCGGCCAGGGTGCCAGTGAGCCCCCCCCGGCTCGGTGTGTGGGCTGAGCTTCGAGGGGCTGAGCTTCGATGGAGGACCACATGATGGGGCACAACAAGGAGAAGCGCTATGAGTGTGACGTGTGTGACCTGACGTGCAAGACCTGGCAGAGCCCGAGCCGGCTGTAGACCCACCGACGGGTGCATACGGGAGAACGCTCCTTCGATTGCTTGGAGTGCAGCAAGAGCTTCACCTTCGTTAGCCAGCTGCAGCGGCACAACCTCGTGCACTCCGGCGAGAGGCCCTTCACCTGCTCCGACTGCGGCAAGAGCTTCAAGACGGCGAATGAGCTGAAGAGACACCGGCGGATGCACACCAGCGACCGTCCCTTCAACTGCGCCCAGTGTGGCAAGGGCTTCACCCGCTCCGCCAGCCTGCTGGTGCACCAGCGCACCCACACCGGCGAGCGCCCCTACACCTGCGCGCAGTGCGGCAAGGGCTTCACCTCCTCCAGCAGGCCTAGGGTGCACCAGCGCACCCACACTGGCGAGCGTCCCCTACACCTGCGCCCAGTGCAGCAAGGGCTTCACCCGCTCCAGTTACCTACTGGTGCACCAGCGCACCCACACCTGGCTGAGCGTCCCTACACCTGCGCCCAGTGCGGCAAGGGCTTCACCCAGTCCAGCATCCTACGGGTGCACCAGCTGCACCCACACTGGCCGAGCGCCCCTACACCTGCGCCCAGTGCAGCAAGGGCTTCACCCGCTCCAGTCACCTACTGGTGCACCAGCGCACCCACACCGGCGAGCATCCCTACACATGCGCCCAGTGCGGCAAGCGCTTCATCCAGTCCAGCAACCTACGGATGCACCAGCGCACCCACACCGGCGAGCGTCCCTACACCTGCGCCCAGTGTGGCAAGGGCTTCACCCAGTCCAGCCACCTACGGGTGCACCAGCGCACCCACACTGGCGAGCGCCCCAACACCTGCGCCCAGTGTGGCAAGGGCTTCACCCAGTCCAGCCACCTACTGTTGCACCAGCGCACCCACACCGGCGAGCGTCCCTACACATGCGCCCAGTGCGGCAAGGGCTTCACCAACTCCACCCGGCTGCTGTCCCACCAGCGGGTGCACGCCGACGACCGTCCCGTCCCCAGCCCGGTGCGTGGAGAGCGCTTTGCCATGGCCTCCCGTGTCCAGTCTCACCAGCGCGTGCACACCAGTGGCCAGCCCTACGACTGCCCGTACTGCGGTGAGGAGTTTGACAGCTCGCGGGGGTTGCGGCAGCACCGGCGGACCCACGCCGGCGAGCAGCTGCTCCCACTGTGACAAGAGAGCACGGGGGCTGCGGGAGCACCAGCGGATACACACCGGAGAGAGACCCTTTGTGTGCGCTGAGTGTGGCAAGGGTTTCACCCGCATGTCCAGCCTGTGGCAGCACCGGCGTACACACAGCGGTGAGCGTTTTTTCCCCTGTCCGTCCTGTGGTAAGGGCTTCAGCCGCCTTGACCACCTGCTGGAGCACCGGCAAGTCTACACCGGCCAGCGCCTATTCACCTGCCCGCTCTGTGGCAAGGCCTTTGCCAGCTCCTTCAGCCTGCTGGTACACCACCACGTGGATAGATAGGCGCTGTTTAGGTAAACACAAAATGCTGGAAGGAATGGGTAACGTTTCGGGTCGTTTCTTCAATCACCCATTCCTTCTCTCCTGAGATGCTGCCTGTCCCGCTGAGCTACTCCAGCACTTTGTGTCTTTTTTGTAAACAAGCATCTGCAGTTCCTTGTTTTTAAACCATTCTGGTTAACCATCTGCACCTTCTCCAAAGCCTCCACATCAGTCCTGTGTGTAATGAAGTGACCAGAACTGTATGCAATACTCCAAATGCTACCTGACCAATGTCCCTTAAAGCTGCACATGTACATTCCTCCCTCTCCCCTCTCCCTCCACTCACACCCCCCCCCCCCCCCCCCATTCGTACACAAATACTTTGCATTCCACCCTCTCGTGCCCCCCTCCTATCTCCCACAGCGAGACCTGGGCGTCCTTGTACACCAGTCACTGAAAGTTGGCGTGCAGGTACAGCAGGCAGTGAAGAAAGCTAATGGAATGTTGGCCTTCACAACAAGAGGATTTCAGTATAGGAATAAAGAGGTACTTCTGCAGCTGTATTGGGCTCTGGTAAGACCACATCCAGAGTATTATGTACAGTTTTGATCTCCTAATTTGGGGAAGGACATCATTGTGATTGAGGCAGTGCATTGTAGGTTCACGAGAATGATCACTGGGATGGCGGGACTGTCATATGAGGAAAGATTGAAAAGACTAGGCTTGTATTCACTGGAGTTTGGAAGGATGAAAGGGGTTCTTATAGAAAGGTATAACATTATAAAAATGACTGGGTTAGCCCGATGCAGAAAAAATGTTCCCAATGTTGGCCGAGTCCTGAACCGGGGGCCACAGTCTTGGAATAATGGGGAGGCAATTTAAGACTGGTGAGAAAAAACATTTTCAACCCAGAGTTGGGAATTTGTGTAATTCCCTGCCACAGCGGGCAGTGGAGGCCAAATCAGCGGATGGATTTAAGAGAGTGTTAGATAGAGGTCTAGGGGCTAGTGGGGAGTCAAGGGATATGGGGAGAAGGCAGGCACGGGTTATTGATTGGGGACAATCAGCCATGATCACAATGAATGGCGGTGCTGGCTTGAAGGGACGAATGGCCTCATCCTGCACCTAGTTTCTATGTTACACACACACCCTCTCTCTGTCCCTCTCTCACACGCACACACACACTCGCGCTCCCTCTTGTTCTCTCTCACACACTCCCTCTTTCTCTCACACACAAACCCTCTTTCTCTCACACACACACTCCCTCTCTCTCACACACACACTCCCTCTCTCACACACACTCCCTCTCTCACACACACACTCCCTCTCTCTCACACACACTCCCTCTCTCACACACACACTCCCTCTCACACACACACTCCCTCTCTCTCACACACACACTCCCTCTCTCACACACACACTCCCTCTCTCACACACACTCTCTCTCACACACACACTCCCTCTCTCACACATGCACCCCTCTCTCTCACACACACACTCCCTCTCTCTCACACACACACTCCCTCTCTCACACACACACTCCCTCTCTCTCACACATGCACCCCTCTCTCTCACACACACACTCCCTCTCTCACACACACACTCCCTCTCTCTCACACATGCACCCCTCTCTCTCACACACACACTCCCTCTCTCTCACACACACACTCCCTCTCTCTCACACACACACTCCCTCTCTTGCTGTCTCACACACAACCTCTCTTGCTCTCGCGCACAATGGAGATTTTCTGAAAATCAGAAAACAGTCAAATTTAAAAGATAATTTTCCCAGCAGAATAAATTCTGGGAAAATCTTAGATCCTTGGTTTATACTAATCACTGAAACAATGTATTAACATAGAGATGTATTGTCTGGGCACAGCACCATATTAGATATCTGTCTGAACTGCCTGTCCCAGCTAAGGACAAGGTAGTGGCTTTCATCCAAGTCTTACAAGCTTGTTTTAGTTCACAGACGGATGCCCATTCTGGAACCAAGATGGAAGTCATTTGAAAACAAAATGGAGTTTGTTGTCCTTCCGGAATGGGCAGCTGTACTGAAGCTGTGCCAAGATTTGAGTAAAATGCCGACATTGCAAATATATGGGTCCAGCCTCCCTTGTCTCCCTTAGGCTACGGATCTTTCACTCAGATTTAGAAGGTGTTTTTTATTAATAAGAAAATGTATAATTACTCTAACTTTCCTTTGTTCTTTGAGTGGAGCCCGAGAAGCACTGAGCAACGTGTGTTATTTGTAGATCTCGCCACTCCCGTCTGGCAAATTGATTAAAAAATTACTTTGGTTTACCTTTAACAAATTTACTGCTGTCTGCTTTCTTTAAGAGACGAACTTTGACAACTGTGCTCTTTGGAATTCAGAATTCATGTTGTACTATCAATAATGAAAGAAAATGCCAACCATCTCCAGAAATTATAAGAAATTATTCACACCTCCATGCATATCTGTAGCCGTAGGGCAGCCGCACACCTCTCCACTACATCAAAGATAGTTCCTGTACTTGGCGATATCATTTGGTGATTGGCGGCTGAAACGCGGCGGCGGGGCTACAGACAGCCCGGTACCCGGGTGATTCACCCCATGGGGGGGGGGGGGGGGTAAGTCTCTCCATGTGTGGGTCGGGGGAGTGAATCACTCCGCTGTGTGGGTCGGGGTGGGGGTGAATCAGTCTGCTAGGGGGGTCCTGGTGCTGGTGCAGCGCGGTCAGTGACTGGGTGGGCAGAGGGACCAGACTGTCCCCAACTCTGCAGCAGCTGACTGGTATGTTGCTGGATTTATGGCCCCTTGTGTCCGCTGCCCGGAGCCGCGGTCCCGCTCCTCCCTGCCCCGTGTGTGTGTGTGCGCTCCCGACCCACAGCCCGTGACAGTGCGGTGGGAGCCAGCTTGGGGGAGTAAGGGGAATGGGAGGTAGTCAGCTTGGGGGAGTAAGGGGAACGGGAGGTCGCCAGCTTGGGGGAGTAAGGGGAAAGGAGGTAGCCAGCTTCGGGGATTACCGAATGGGAGGTACTCGCCTATAGGGGTACCGGATGGGATGTAGCCAGCTTGGGGGATAAGGTATGGAGGTGGCCAGTCTGGGGGAAATGAGAGATGGGAGGTCGCCTGCTTGGGGGAGTAATGCCCCTGTCCCACTTAGGAAACCTGAATGGAAACCGCCCTCTCTAAAGGACTTAGGGTGCTCTGTGGTAGTCGTTTACCTTCCTCTTCACCGCACAGACATCGCTCCTCCGCTCTCCATGGCCCCCACCTTCGTGATGTGTTTGTGTGTGTGATTTGTAGATGCAGCTCACGCTTTGGTCGATCCAGCTCGAGGCGTTCCAGGCGAGTGACCAAAACCTCCGGCGACCTCATGGAAACTTTGGGTCGCGGGCAGGGTCACCAGAGGTTTCCGTTCAGGTTTCTTAAGTGCGGCATTTGGAGAATCAGAGGTCGCCAGCTTGGGGGAGTAAGGGGAATGGGAGGTAGGCAGCTTGGGCGTGTAAGGGGAATCAGTGGTCGCCAACTAGGGAGAGTAACGGATGGGAGGTAGGAAGCTTGGGGGAGTAAGTTTGTTACTCTGCACATCGACCGGGAGGTGATGACGCTCCCGTTCACACGCAGCCGCCAGAGCAAACAGTGTCATACGGTGATGTCAAACGCAATAAATGCAATATCCAGTGCAAGATTGTGTTGCAAAATGCCCGGGTTAGCACGGGGCTGAAGGGCCCTTCCCCGGGCAGAGCGACCACCGACGCTGTCCGTGTGGAGTTTGCTCGCTTCCCTCTCCGTGGTGAACCGAATGCGGGTCGGGGCAGGGGAGGCGAGCTCAGCCTTCCGAGCCTCAATCGAACCTCATCCTTCCTCCCGCGCATCCTAGCCCCGACAGGCCAGTGCCGCCACCTTCCTCCCCGGACAAGAACTGAGGGGAAACTCAGACGAAACATCTTCCAACCGCAGTCACACACAGTGGGTGGAACAGCGCAGACCGCAAGCAGCAGATCCATTGTAACGTCATCAGCAAGACCATCTCGTTTATTTTCAAAGTTTTATCGGATTTGTGAACATTTTCATCAATAACTCGAGAACTAAAGCACGAATTATTCAGATAAGGCTGTTTTGGTCCCACGAAGAAAATCTCTGCCGGAATACGTAATTTGTTTACCGATAGCACATCGTTTTTTCGATTAGATGTGATTACACACAAACATGACACACAAAAACAAATACATATCCAAGATTAGAGTTTGATAATTATAGAGGAAAGCTTATCAAGTTCGTTGGAATTTATTGTCACATGTATCAATTAAGGTACTGTAGCGAGTTGAGACGAGAGTTGGTTTCAAACAGGTTTATTAACGTAAACGGTGAAATCAACGGGAGTTCAACAATGACCAACTGAATAGGTCTGACCACAGCGGTGGTGGAAACTAGACTGGGAGGGCATCGTCCAGAAAACGCGCGAACACAAACCTCTTCCCACAGTCACATGGCCGAGGTAGCAGGTGCCGCTACTGTACAGTGATATTTGAGTTACCATACAGCCATACTGAGTAAAAAGCAACAAGGCACAGCCACCTAAAAGAACATTTAACATAAACATCCACCACAGCGGAATCCACATTCCTCACTGTGATGGAAGGAACTAAAGTTCAATCATCTTCCCTGTTTGTACACACGTGGTCGGGGCTGGTGAACCCTCCACAGTCGCTGCCCGCTGCCGACACACTACATAAAAGTCCCTTTAAACTTCCATGATCCAAAGACATCCTCATGCAGAAGACTTATGTTTGGACAGCTATCCAGCCAGAAGACTCGAAAGCATTGCGGGAGTTTGCGATATTTCTTAGAAGTATGATAGAAATGGCTACCTTCCTAGACGACTTGCAAGATATGAATGTTGTTAGCAATCTGAAAATTATTACTCTAAAACTGACTTAAGGGCCTGTCCCACTGTACGAGGTAATTCAAGAGCGCTCCCGAGTTTAAAAAAAAATCAAACTCATGGTAAGTACAGTAGAATGTACGTAGCAGGTACGTCGGAGTTCGGGACGTCTCTTAGCGGCTCGTAACACTAACGGCAGGTACTCGGGAAACACGGTAAGCTCGTGAAGACTTGTGAAGATTTTTCAACGTTGAAAAATGTCCACGAGAGCCCCGACTACCTACGAGCGGCTATTACCGTAATTCTCCGAGTTCGAATCAGGAGAAACTCAGGAAAACTCTTGAATTACCTCGTACAGTGGGACAGGCCCTTTAGAGAAACGTGGAGGGATAAAGCTAGTCTGTTAGAGGAAAATGAGAATGGAGAGGCCATGCTTCCTGATCTGGGGAACTTCATAGAAAAGGAAGTACGGTTCATGTCAAATTTACGCTATGGGAGTATTCAAGATCCTAAACCAATCGCAACTGTCAAAGGTTCTACCTTTACTAAAACAAAAGGAAGATCAGGACCTAAGGGAAGTAGTTTTGATTCCGCTGTAAATACCTGCAGAAACGAGAGGCCAAAAGGAAGAAGATACATCTACTGTTAAGCCAAGATGGTTCTGCTTGTCATCCAGCAAGAAGAAGACAGAGGAATGACAAAGAGATGGCCCACGAGGGAAGGGAAGGGGGGCTGTCGATGACTGGTCAGCTCGCACCTTGCATCCCATCCCAAGAATGGACACCGCCAAGGAGAGCTTGTAATAGGAACACTTCTCCATCCGTTTCTCACCACGGATGGCAGACCTGCTGAGTTCTACCGGCACTTTGGAGGGGAATGGACAGGTGACGTGTCGGGTCTGGACCCTTCTTTGGACTGATGGAGTCGGGGGAGAAAGCTGGAAAAAAGAGATGGGGTTGGGACAGACTCCAGGACTTGATTGGGAGGGGGCAGTCTACTTAATTTGGAGAATTCAATGTTCATGTCATTGGGCTGTAAGCTATGAGGTGCTGTTCCTCCAGTTTGCGTGTCACCTCACTCTGGCAATGGAGGAGGCCCAGGACATAAAGATCTTGTCTTGGAGGACCGAGCGCACGTGTAGGCTGCAATGCACGCCTAGTCCAGATACATTAGACATTAGACAAGAGACAATAAGTGCAGGAGTAGGCCATTCGAGCCAGCACCGCCATTTAATGTGATCATGGCTGATCATCCCCAATCAGTACCCCATTCCTGCTTTATCCACATATCCTGACTCCGCTATCTTTAAGAGCCCTATATAGTTCTCTCTTGAAGGTAACCAGAGAACCGACCTCCACCTAAGGCTGAAAATTTCGCAGACTCACAACTTTCCGAGTGATAACATTTGTTTTTTCATCTCCGTTCAAAATGGCTTATCCCTTGTTCTTAAACTGTGGCCCCTGTTTCTGGACTCCCCCCAACATTGGGAACATGTTTGCTGCCTCTAGCATGTCCAAACCCTTAATAATCTTATATGTTTCGATAAGAAACCCTCTCATCCTTCTAAACTCAAGAGTATACAAGCCGCTCCATTGTCTCAGCATATGACAATCCCGCCATCCTGGGAATTAACCTACGGTGCACTCCCTCAATAGCAAGAATGTCTTTCCTCAAATTAGGGGACCAAAACTGCACACAATACTCCAGGAGTGGTCTCACTAGGGCCCTGTACAACTGCAGAAGGACCTCTTTGCTCCAATACTCAAATCCTCTTGTTATGAAGGCCATTCGCCATTCACTTTCTTCACTACCTGCTGGACCTGCATGCTTACTTTAATTGACTGATGAACAAGGACCCCCAGATCCCGTAGTACTTCCCCTTTTCCCAACTTGACACCCTTTAGATAATAATCTGCCTTCCTGTTTCCGCTACCAAAGTGGATAACCTCACATTTATCCACATTAAACTGCATCTGCCCACTCGCCCAACCTGTCCAAGTCACCCTGCATTCCCATAGCATCCTCCTCACAGTTCACACTGCCACCCAGCTTTGTGTCATCTGCAAATTTGCTAATGTTACTTTGAATCCCTCCATCTAAATCATTGATGTATATTGTAGATAGCTGCGGTCCCAGCACCGAGCCTAGTCACTACCTGCCATTCTGAAAGGGACCCGTTAATACCTACTTTTTATTTCCTGTCTGCCAACCAATTTTCTATCCATGTCAGCACTCTACCCCCAATACGTTGTACCCTAAATTTGCTCATTAATTTCCTATGTGGGACCTTATCAAATGCTTTCTGAAAGTCCAGGTACACTACATGCACTGGCTCTCCCTTGTCCATTTTCCTAGTTACATCCTCAAGAAATTCCAGAAGATTAGTCAAGCATGATTTCCCCTTTGTAAATAAGTGACTCCAGCAACTTCCCCACCACCGATGTCAGGCTAATCCAGGGGTGGGGAACCTGCGGCCTTAAGGCCACATGCGGCCTTCTAGGCCATTAAGTGCGGCCCTTTGAATGAATACAAATTTGTAGAACAAATCCTTTTATTTTTATTAATATGTTTTTGTTCGTCTTTTACTATTTTTATTTTAATCTTTAAATGATCGTATTTAAAACACCAAAGGGTAAAAGAAGATTCAACAAAATTAGGATTTTTTAGCATTCAAATTAGCATTTCAACTTCACCCAGTTGTTGTCTCCAAGGCTGCTATAGAACTACAGATGGAATTGATTGAGCTCTCAGAAGATGACATTTTAAAATCCTTATTTGACACTGAAAGGTCCGATAGAAATATGGAAAATAAAATAGAATACCTACATCTTCGGGACATGCACGAAAAATGCTTTCTTGCTTTTCAACCACTGCAAATCTACGTTCTTCTATCTAACCCAAATCAAGATGCCCTTAAGTTCACAAATGACGGATACGCATCTAGATCAGCTGAAACTGCGTACCTCCATGTTACAACCAAATATTCAAATGCTTTCCCACAAAAAGCAGTCGCAACAAAGTAATTGAAGGGTTAATTAACTTTAGAAATAACAATTTTTTTCATTTTCTTGAAGTTAGTACACAGTAGTTAGATTTTTACAAAATAAATACATTTTGAACTACATCTAATTGAAGTTTCATGGATGTGGCCTTATTAGATTACAGCTAACAATGCAACATTCCAACATGAAAAGGTTCCCCACCCCTGGGCTAACGTCTATAATTCCCTGTTTTCTCTCTCCCACCTTTCTTAAAATAGTGGCATAACATTAGCTACCCTCCAATCCACAGGAACTGGTCCTGAATCGATAGAACATTGGAAAATGATCACCAATGCGTCCAAGTTTTCTAGAGCCACTTCCTTAAGTACCCTGGGATGCAGACAATCAGACCCTGGGGATTTATCAGCCTTCAGTCCCATCAGTCTACACAACACCATTTTCTGCCTAATGTGGATTTCCTTCAGTTCCTCCGCTACCCTAGATCCTCTGGCCACTAGTACATCTGGAAGATTATTTGTGCCCTCCTTAGTGAAGATGGATCCAAAGTACCTGTTCAGCTCATCTGCCATTTCCTTGTTCCCCATATTAAATTCCCCCTTTTCAGTGTTCAAGAGACCAACTTAACCATTTTTTTCTTCTTCACAAATGTAAAGAAGGAACAGCCGATGCTGGTTTAGAAAGAGATATCTCCTGGAGTAACTTGCACCTTTGGAGAGCATGGACAGGCAACATTCTAGGTCAGGACCCTTCTTCCGGCGGCTTGGTGTCGGGGGTGGAGAAAGTTGGAAAGGAGAGGTGGGAGTGGTCGCCTTAGATTCCCTTCCCTCTACAGATGCGGCCTGACCCAGAGTTCCTCCACCGCTTTAGAGGGAATGGACAGATGACGTTTTGAGTCAGGACCCTTCTTCAGACTGAGTGGAGAGGGTGGGGGGTGGGGGGGGGGAGGATGCTGGAAAAGAGAGATGGGGGCTGGACAAAGCCTGTCAAGTGATAGGTGGGCACAGAATGCTGGAGTAACTCAGCGGGACAGGCAGCATCTCTAGAGAGAAGGAATGGTGACGTTTCGGGTTGAGTGCCTTCTTCAGAAGTGATAGGTGGATATAGGTGAGGGAGACACAAAATTCTGAAGATGCTGGAATCTTGCACATAACACAATTTAGTTAGATGCACAGAATCTGGGCTATGGGGAGAAGGCAGGCGCGGGTTATTGATTGTGGATGGTCAGCCATGATCACAATGAATGGCTGTGCTGGCTCGAAGGGCCAAATGGCCTCCACCTGCACCTATTTTATATGTTTCTAATCTATTGCTCAGAGTGGGGGAGTCGAGGACCAGAGGACATGGGTTGATGGTGAAGAGGAAAAGATTTAATAGGAATCTGAGGGGTAACCTTTTCACACAAAGGGTGGTGAGTGCATGGAACAAGCTGTCAGGGGAGGTAGTTGAGGCTGGGAATATCCCAATGTTTAAGAAACAGTTACACAGGTACGTGGATAGAACAAATTTGGAGGCCAAATACAGGCAGGCGGGACTAGTGCAGCTGGGACTAGTCGTTGGTCGTTGCGGGCAAGTTGGGCCAAAGGGCCTGTTTGCACTCTGTATCACTCTTTAGCTCTAACACAGAGTGCTGGAGTAGCTCAGTGGGTCAGGCAGCATCTGTGGAGAACATGGATAGGTGACATTTCACAGTGCTGGAGTAACTCAGTGGGTCAGGCAGCATCTCTGGAGAACATGGGTAGGTGCCATTTCAGGTCGGAACCCTTCTTCACACTGACACGATGTTAGCAGATGAGGGGGTGATCGGCAGATGAGTGGAGTAAGTGACAGGCGTGAGAAAATAAGGAGATAAAAGGGTAGAGAAGGAGCGTGGAATATATATGTGCAGCTTTAAGGGACATTGTGTTCAAGAACGAACTGCAGATGCTGGAAAATCGAATGTAGACAAAAAGTGCTGGAGAAACTCAGCGGACGCGCCAGCATCTATGGAGCGACGGAAATAGGCAACGTTTCGGGCCGAAACCGGACATTGGTCAGGTAGCATTTGGAGTATTGCATACAGTTCTGGTCACTCCATTACAGGACTGATGTGGAGGCTTTGGGGAAGGTGCAGAGATGGTTAACCAGAATGGTTTAAAAACAAGGAACTGCAGATGCTGGTTTACAAAAAGGACACAAAGTGCTGGAGTAACTCAACGGGACAGACAGTATCTCTGGAGAGAACGAATGGGAGACGTTTCAGGTCAAGACTGAGGAGGGTCTCGACCCGAAACGTCACCCATTCCTTCCAGCATTTTGTGTTTACCTAAACAGCGCCTATCCATCCACGTGGCGGTGTGCCAGCAGGCTGGAGGAGCGGGCAAAGGCCTTGCCACAGAGCGGGCAGGTGAAGGGGCGCTGGCCGGTGTGGACTCGCCGGTGCTCCAGCAGGTGGTCAAGGCGGGTGAAGCCCTTATCACAGGACAGGTTCACCGGGCTCAAGGGACGCTCACCGTTGTGGGTACACTGGTGCTGCCAAAGTCTAGACATGCGGGTGAAACCCGTGTTCACACAAAGTGTCTCTCTCCGGTGTGTATCCGCTGCTGCTCCCGCAGCCCCGTCCTCTCTTGTCACAGTGGGAGCAGCTGCTCGCCGGCGTGGGTCCGCCGGTGCTGCCGCAACCCCCGTGAGCTGTCAAACTGCTCACCACAGTACGGGCAGTCGTAGGGCGGGCCACTGGTGTGCACGTGCTGGTGAGACAGGGCATGGGAGGCCATGGCAAAGCGCTCTCCACACACCGGGCTGGGGACGGGACGGTCGCCGGCGTGCACCCGCTGGTGGGACAGCAACTTGGAGGAGCGGGTGAAGTCCTTGCCGCACTGGGCACAGGTATAGGGACGCTCGCCAGTGTGAGTGCGCTGGTGCACCAGCAGGGTGCTGGAGCGGGTGAAGCTCTTGCCGCACTGAGCGCACGTGAAAGGGCGCTCGCCGGTGTGGGTTCGCTGGTGAACCAGCAGGTGACTGGACTGGGCGAAACCATCGCCGCAATGGGCGCAGGTGTACGGACGCTCGCCGGCGTGGGTGCGCTGGTGCACCAGCAGGTAGCTGGAATGGGTGAAGCCCTTGCCGCAGTCGTTGCAGGTGTAGGGTCGTTCCCCAGTGTGCAGGCACATGGGTCTCTTCAGGTCCGGCGACGACTTGAAGCTTTTGCCGCAGTCGGAGCAGGTGAAGGGCTGCTCACTGCTGTGCAGCCGCCGGTGCTTCTGCAGCTCTGACAACTGGGCAAACCTCTTACCACAGGTGGAGCACCCAGAGGGCTTCTCGCCCGTGTGCACCCGCCGGTGCACCTTCAGGTGTTTTGCCATCTTGAAGCTCTTGCTGCAATCGGAGCAGGTGAAGGGCCTCTCGCTGAAGTGCATGCGGTTGTGCCGCAGCAGGTTGCTGTAGTGGGTGAAGCTCTTGCCGCATTCCAAGCAGTTGAAGGGCCTCTCGTCGGAGTGCACGCGGTTGTGCTGCTGCAGGTGGTCATAGCGGGTGAAGCTCTTGCCACACTCGGAGCAGTCAAAGGGGCGTTCTCCCGTGTGCACCTGCCGGTGGGTCTCCAGCTCGCTCGGGTACTGCCAGGCCTTGCCACACACGTCGCACTCATAACGCGTCTCCTTGTTGTGCCCCGCCATGTGGTCCTCCACCGAAGTTAAGCCCCTCGAGCTCAGCGGCACACCGAGCAGATGGGGGTGCTCACTGGCACCTCAATGGCCGCTCATGTCCCTGTCTCTCCATCCACAGCTGCGGCTCCTAAACCCTGCAGGAGCGGAACACAGAGGGTCAACAAACTGGCAAACAGGACATTACTAACAGAAATTGGGTGCGTTTATGGCGGAGGAAACCGTTATATAATTCTGCACGGCACAGACCCGGGCTCGATCCTGACTATGGGTGCTGTCTGTGTGGAGTTTGTACGTTCTCCCCTTGACCTGTGTGGGTATTTACTCCGGGTGCTCCGGTTTCCTCCAACATTTCAAAGACTTCAGGATTGTAGATTAATCGGCATCCACAAAATTGTTAAATTGTCCCTAATGTGCGTAGGACAGTGCTAGTGTACGGGGTGATCGCTGGTCGGCGCGTACTCCGCGGGCTGAAAGACCTGTTTCCGTGCTGCATCTCTAAACTAAACTAAACTAAAGAAGGGTCTCGACCCAAAATGTCACCCTTTCCTTTTCTCCACAGATGCTGCCTGACCCGCTGAGTTACTCCAGCACTTTGTGTCTATCTTCTCCACAGATGCTGCCTGACCCACTGAATTACTCCAGCTTATTCTTTCTATCGCTCGCTCTCTTTTTGTCGCTGTCTCTCTCTCTCTCTTTATCTCTCCCTATCTCTCTCTCTCTCTCTCTCTGTCTCTCACTTTCTCTAGCTCTCTCTCTCTGTCTCCCTGTGTGTCTCTCTATGTCTCTGTGTCTCTCTGTCCCTCCCTCCCTCTGCATCTCTCTCTGCCCCACCCTCGCTCTCTCTCTCTGTCCCTCTCTCTCCCTCTCTCTCTCACTATCTCTCAGTCCGTCTCTCTCTCTCTCTGTCCCTGCCTCTCTCTCTCTCTGTCCATCTCTCGCTCTCTCTCTCCCTCTCTTTCTGTCCGCACACTCTGTCCCTCTCTCTATCTGTCCCTCTCTCCACCTCTCTCTCTCTGTCCCTCTCTCTGTCCCCCCTCTCTCTCTATCTGTCCCTCCCTCTCTCTGTCCCCCCCCGTCTCTCTCTGTCACTCTCTGTCTCTTTCTGTCTGTCTCTCTCTCTCTGTCCCTCTCTCAGGATCGCTCTCTATGTCTCTCTATTTCTCTCTCTCTCTCTCTCTGTCCCTCTCGGTCACTATCCCAGTCTCTATATCTATGTCCCTCTCGCTCTGTCCCTCTCTCCCTGTCCCTCTCTCTCTGTACCTCTCTCTGTATCCCTCTCCCTTCTCTGTCTCTCTGTCCCTCTCCCTTCTCTGTTTCTCCCTGTCCCTCTGCCCCCTCTCTCTCTCTGCCCCCCCTCTCTCTCTCTCTTTTTACCCAAATATATCTAAAGAAGCGTTTACTGTCCTTCCTTATATTCCTGGCCAGCTTCCCTTCGTACTTCATCTTTTCAGCCCGTATTGCCCGTTTTGTTTCCTTCTGTTGTCCTATGAAAGTCTCTGTGTGTGTGCGTCTCTCTCTCTCTCTCTCTCTGCCCCCCCCCTCTCTCTCTTTCTCTATCGCTCTCTCTGTCCCTCTCGCTTTCTCTCTCTCCCTGTCCCTCTCGCTCTCTCTCTCTCCCTGTCCCTCTCTCTCTGCCCCCCTCTCTCTGTCCCTCTATCTCTCTCTCTGCTCCCCCTCTCCCTCTCTTTTTCCCTTAACATATCTAAAGAAGCTTTTACTGTCCTTCTTTATATTCCTGGCCAGCTTTCCTTCATACTTCATCTTTTCTGCCTGTATTGCTGTTTTGTTTCCTTCTGTCCTGTGAAAGTTTCCCAATCATCTCATGCCTTCATAGTGCCCTTTGTTATATCCCTCTCTCTCCCTTTTTGTCTCTGTCTGTCTCTCTTTCTCTCTGTCCCCCTCTCTCTCGGTCTCTATGTCTCTCTCTATCTGTCTCTGTCTGTGTCTGTCTCTGGCTTTCTCTCCCTCTCCCTCTCTCTCTTTCTATGTCTGTCTCTTACTGTCTCTCTCTCTGTTTCTCTCTGTCTCTCTCCCTCTGTATATCTGCCTCTCTTTCTCTCTGCTTCGCTCTCTCCCTTCCCCCCTCTCTCTCTTTCTGTCGTTATCTCTCCCTGTGTGTGTCTCTCTCTGCTTTCTCCCTCTCTCTGCTTTCTCCCTCTCTCTGTCTCTCTCTTTGTCTCTCTCTCTGTCTCTCTCACTGCTTCTCTCATTCTCAATTTCAATTCAATTTAAAAACTTTATTGGCATGATAAAAAAAAACATTGTTATATTGCCAAAGTATAAAACATGACATACATATTTAAAATGCATCAGTATAAATACAAGTCTACAGTGCATGGATAGATATGTCCCTGTACATAAACTTGCAATAGGCCTATAGCCCTTTATTGATTGCTACACGTTCTTGTAGCTGTAAGCAGTACAACACAATAGCAACTTTAGCAATTCAATATTAATTTCTTAGTGTTAGTTAATGTCGATTAGTGTGTGCGTACATATGTGCATGTTGGTCATTCACCGTCTCTCAGGTTATGGCATGCTGTTACGTATTGTGCACCAAGATGTGCCGTATTTCCTTCGCCAAAGATTATTCTTAGTTTTTATGTATCATCTAGTTCTTTAAAGTCAGGGGTTGCCACACTAGGTTTGACAAAGTATGCTTTCCTTGTTTTGTCAAATTTTGTGCATTTTAGGAGGAAGTGCACCTCTGTTTCAACCTCATCTGTCAAACAGTGGCCGCATATTCTGTTTTCTCTTGGTTGCCAGAATCTCTTCTGTCTTCCTTTTTCAACTGCCAAATAGTAGTCACTTAACCTGTATTTGGTGAGGGTCTGTCTCTGCTTTATGTCTCTAACAGTTGAGAGATAGTCTGCCAATTTATAATCTCTTTTTAGGGAACAGTAACATTCTAATCTGCTTTGGCTTTTGGTTTCTTTATCCCAATGTTCCAAGTACGTTTCTTTACATTGTTTGATAATTTGGTTCACTCTAACTGGTGATTGGGGGTCAGTATTGATCTGGGGCCGGTCAGGGTTTAACTGGATAGGGTTTAACTGAATAGGGGTAGTTTGTCACAGTACCTACCTCTTGTGTTTGAAGGGCTTTAACCTGGAGGGTATCTGGGGCCTAGATTTAAGGTGATTCCAAAAATTTAGTGCTCTTTTCTGGATATTTATTATCAGTGGGTGTCTGCCTAGTTCCACCCTACATGCGTTTGTTGGTGTTTTCCTTTGGATACGGAGGATGTTCCGACAAAATTCCGCATGCAGGGCCTCCGTTGTATGTTTTTCCCATTTACTATAACTATGGTGACTGAGCGGACCCCATACTTCACTACCATAAAGCGCAATAGGCTGGATTACACTGTCAAATATTTTAGTCAGATATTCTCTGTCTCTGTGTGTCTCTCTCTTTCTTTCGTTCTCTCTCTGTCTCTCTCTTTGTCTGTCTCTTTCTCCCTGTGTCTCTCACTCCATCTCTCTCTCTCTGTCTGTCTCTCACTGCTCCTCTCAATCTCTCTCTGTCTCCGTGTCTCTCTCTCTTTCTTTCGTTCTCTCTCTCTGTCTCTCTCTATCTCTCTCTCTCTTTGTCTCTCTTTCTCCCTCTCTCCCTCTCCGTCTCTCTCTATGTCTCTCTATCCGTCTCACTTTCTGTCTGCCTCTCTCGCTGTCTGTCTCTCTCTCTCTCTCTCTCTCTCTCTCTGTCAATTCAATTTCAATTTAAATTAAAAAACTTTATTGGCATGATAAAAAAAATACATTGTTATATTGCCAAAAACATGACATACATATTTAAGATGCATAAGTATAAATACAAGTATACAGTGCATGGATAGATATGTCCCTGTACATAAACTAACAATAGGCCTATAGCCCTTTATTGATTGCAACTGTCTCTTTCCCTGTTTCTCTCTGTGTCTCTCACTGCCTCTCTTTCTCTCTCTGTAGCTCTGTGTGTGTCTGTCTCTTTCTTTCTTTCTTTCTCTCTCTGTCTCTCTTATTTGTCTCTCTGTCTCTCTCCCTCTTTCTCTGTTTATCTGTTTGTCTCTCTCTCTGCCTTTCTCATTCTGTCTCTCTGTGTGTGTCTCTCTCTGTCTCTCTATCTCCCTCTCTCTGTCTTTCTGTCTCTCTCTCTCTATGCCTTGCTCTCTCTCTCCATCTCTCTGTCTGTTTCTCTCTGTTTCGCTCTCTCTTTTTCTCCCCCATTCTCTCTGTCTGTGTCTGTCTCTCACTCTGCCTCTCATTCTTTCTCTCTCTCTCTCTGTGTAGCTCTGTGTGTGTATGTCTGTCTCTTTCTTTCTCTCTCTGTCTCTCTTGCTCCCTCTCTTCTTTCTCTCTTTTTGTCTCTCTTTCTGTCTCTCTCTATGTCTTTCTCTCTCTCTGTATCTTTCTCGCTGTCTCTCTCTCTTTATCTCTCTGTCTCTCATCTCTCTTTGTCTCTGTCTGTTTTGTCTCTTTCTCTCTTTGTCTCTCGCTCGCTGTCTCTTTCTCTCTCTCTCTCTCTCTCTCTATCTCTTTCTCTGTTTATCTGTTTCTCTCTCTCTCTATATCTTGCTCTCATTCTGTCTTTCTCTCTCTGTCTGTGTCTCTCTCTCGCCCCTCTATCTCTCGCTGCCTCAGTGTCTCCCCGTCTCTCTCTTTCTATCTTTCTCTCTCTGTTTCCCTGTCTCTCTCTGCCTCTCTGTGTGTGTCTATCTGTCTCTCTCTCCCTCTCTTTCTCTCTGTCTCTCCCTCTCGCCCCTCTTTCTGTCTTTCTCTTTCCCCGTCTGTCTCTCCCTCTCACTGTCTCTATCTCTCTCTCTCCCTCACCCTTTCTCTCTCTCCTTCTGTCTGTGTGTGTATCTCTCTGTTTCTTGCTTTCTCTCTGTCTGTCTCTTTCTCTCTCTCTCTCTGTCTGTCTCTCATTCTCTCTCTATATATATATATATATCTCTATCTCTACAATCAAGATTTTTATCTGTTTAATTTTTTTGAAAGTAATTGTGTATCACATTCTTTTTTTCTTTTTCTAAGGCACTTTACAAGAAGGAGATGCAATATAAATCTAATAAACCGGGATGACCACCCAAGTCCTAAAATTCAGAGGTATTTGATTGCACCATATGATTCAGGAATATTACCTTGATTTACAATGCAAGACGATAGACAAATAAAGAATGGAGGAATTACATTTTGTAGTTGGAATATAAGGGGTGCCAACGAACCAATTAAGAGGGGTAAAATTTTTGCCCAACTAAAATCGTTGAAAAGCGGCATAATGTTTTTGCAGGAGACACACATGAAACAACAAACACAAATAAGATTAAAGGCGAATTGGATAGGCCAAACATACTACTCCTCATTTACTTCTAAATCTAGGGGTACAGCTATTCCTATTAGGAAAGGTATTCCTTTTAAATTAAAGAATACCATATCAGATAAAGAGGGAAGATATATTATAGTTTCGGGTGAAATTTATGCAACCCCACTAACTTTGATAAATATTTATGCTCCGAATTTTGAATACCCCCAATTTTTTGATAAAATTATTGACATAATATCAGAGTTTAATTACCAAAATGTGATAATAGGGGGGGACTTTAACTGTGTTTTAGATTCATATCTAGATAAATCAGCAAAACAAAAGAAGAGTAATTTAAAATCTAAAACTAGCGAACTTCTAAATACATATATAAAAAATACTAATATAATAGATGTATGGAGATCTGCTAATCCAGTTGGAAGGGAATACTCGTTTTACTCTTCGGTGCATAAAACGTATTCAAGAATTGATTATTTTTA